>NW_026725301.1:0-9544 GCF_029784015.1 Lycium ferocissimum
TCGGTATTACAGCTTACTTGTAACTAAGGCATGCCAAAAAAGAAAGGATCGAGCTTACATACCTCAAACGCTCTCCAAGCTACTCCAAACTCAAGCTAATGTCAACCTACGTCTCAGGCTACCCAAGGTCTACAAATAAGTCATAATATGCCAAACATTAGCCATAGGCATTTAGGCATTTAATTCCAAATTAGCCCTTAATTCTACAGAAATTTGGGCAGCATTTCCCCTGTAAATAACATCAACAACCAACCTAGCAACATCAATAATCAACCCGGAAAGCATTCTAACATTAAATACTCTCTTTACATCATTCAACAACAATCATAATATTCAATTCAACGGCTTACCTTCAAGCCAACATCAACGCTTATACATTCAATTACTAACCCGAACCCATACCAACAACATTCAAGATCATCTTAAACAATTCATACAATATTTCCAACAATCCAACAATTGCTCCAATTTACCCGAAAACAGTCGCTAAACCCGAGAACCTCACTATAACACACTCCTCATTTCCAAATCATGATTTGCACCAACAATTCACATTCTAACAATGCTATTCTCATCAACATACAAATTACATTAAATACACATGATTCTCCAAATCAGCCCATACAATTACAACATCAATCCTGAGTCATTACACTTTCATTTTGCAACATAGAATCCATAACGACGACGACTAAAATACTAACGACAATTGGTTCATCCTCAATCTACACAAAGGGGACCTATTCGGCCAACACCATACAAACACATATAGATGATTTTCATTCATTTCTCCACTCTACAACAATCACAACATGCTAACTAGACTTTAATAACCTCAACTCCAACATGCCATATTTCATAAATTTCCTCCATTTTAACATACTATAGCATGCATACATCATTCATAACATATAAAACATGATCAAATCTTACCTTTCTTCCTTCAACTTCACAACTAGCTAGGGTTAGCTAGGATGAAAACGGATGGTTGGATGACCCGAATAACACTTCCACGTTACTTAGGGACCTCAAATTAGTGGATTTGCATCAACGAAATAATTTTAGGATGACTTGAATTGGACTTGGTTTTTGGGGGTTCTTGGCCGAGAGCCTTGATGCTCTTCAACTTCTTGGTTCTTTTTTTTTTTCTAAGTGTGGGAATGAAAAGAGATGACTTAGAAGTCATCTTTTGTGCTATTATATGAATGGCACAAGTGTACTTGGCCCACCCATGTGTTGGACCAATTAAAATTGTCCACAAATTGTGTGGGCCTTCTTCAAAGCCACACGGCCAAGGCAAGGAAAAATGCATGATTTTCAACTTCCAATAATTCTAATTTTGGTCCCAAATTTTCCTAATTGTTCCATGCCAACAAATTCATGAACACTTTAGGTCTTAAAACAAAATCGAAGGTCAAAAATCCCGACTTTGTACCCCCGAATATTTTTGTCCCTAACTTTTCATGGTTTACCCGGATTGTCCCAATATACCAAATATGGGTTCTAACACGGATAATTTAACAACCTATTAGGTCATTTTATGATTTTTACCTCTTTTCCCCTAAATGACTCTTCCCTTAGCTTCATTGTGGTATATTTGACTTGCGGGGATGGGTGGCATGACACCCAAGGCATTTAGGTGAGTTTTGGGGTAAGAAAATGGACTTTTTTTTAAATCCTTAAGAAAAGAGAATGGCCAACTAAAGTCAATGTTAGACCTTACCCTCCCAGGAGCTAAGAACGTTCCATACTCATGACGTATTTTCGGGGAAGGAGCTTGTGGAAGGTTAACGTCATGAGCTTACGCGGGATATAAGTCATAACGAACGGGTGTTACACCTTAAAAGAATTTCGTATTGTTAGTGCCGTTAGTAAAATTAATGTGAGCCCGGAGGGGCCGTGGAACTCTTATAAGGCTAAGAAAGTCTTTAAGTAAGTATTAAGAGAGTATATAAAGGTTCCGGGGTCGAGCGGGTCGAAGGAAGTAAGTTGTTGAAACTTTGGAAAAACTTGGCAAAATTTCGAAAGAGATTTTGTCACGACCCAACCCCGTAGGCCGCGACTAGTGCCCGAGCCGGGCACCTGTACACACCCATTAATCGAAAATAGCGCAGGAATAACTTATACGAAATATAAATGACATATATGTACAGAAAAGTGGAACGTTGCCCCGAAGCTGTCACTAATATATACCGATCATAATCACATCTTTCAACAGATGATATCACACATAAGCCGGTAAGGCTGTCATAGTATAGGAGGACGTCCAGTTCACAAATCACACAAACGCTGAATTTGAGAAGTGAGTACCCATAACCCACACATATATGTTCTACGGACCTAAGAATCATAACGTAATTATATGACGGGACAGGGCCCCGCCGTACCCGTGAGTAAACATATACATATATACAATAACAGAATCTGGATCAAAGTATAGGCTCCAGGACGAGGGAGCGCTCCAAGACAGCTGAGCAGGAATCCTAAGCTGGTGGATCATCCAAATAAGTATCTGTACCTGCGCGGCATGAAACGCAGCCCCGAAGAAAGGGGGTCGATCTGAAATATATTAGTATGCAAAGCATGAAATATAGTAAACGGGGTCATAATCAAAACCAAGTACAGAAAGTAAATGCAATATCCAGAATATCAAAATGCTTACTCATAAAAAAACATAAATCATGCGTGGGGCTCTTAGAATATGGTCTCCCGCCTGTCATTGGAGCCATAACACATCATACTCCAGAAGATTTCATATCTCCGACCCCGACATATCACATACCACATCATAACGCCATAACACATCATAACGCCAAATATACTCGGTACCTGCCCTCTAGCGAGGCTCGACGAACCGGACACATCATACTCGGAATATATCATAGTGCGCGCGAAACATAACCGGCCCGGGACTCGGTGAAGGATGTAAATACGAATGCACGAGCCGAGTCGTGAGTAACCATATGCAATTTAAAAACATTTTTCAAAGACTCGATAGAATAATCAAATGAGCCGTCATTTAAAAACCAAGGCGATAGACAAATCAAGGTTCTTAAGTGTCGTTCGAGAACATATCAAATAGAACTTTAGGACTCATAGGTACGTATCAAACCATATGAAATAACTTATGGAAACTAGGGGCATAGTCGTCTTTACAAACTCGATAGAGAAGTAGGTAGTCGACGTCCGAAGTTTAAGACGATAGTTGCACTAAATCCTTTCAAAAGTCGTTAGTACTACACAAGGGAAAGTCTCGGGGCCCACGGACGAATATCAAACCAATCCGAGTCCATCTATAAAAGTTGGAGACCTTATTCATTATAGAATCTCCTACGAACGTTTCGAAACGATCCGAGCTCGTCTATGAAAGTTACGGTCGTTCGTAGTTACGGAATCTTTTTTAAAACAACATTCTTTATGCAATACTTGAAATCCAACTATACAACAGACTTAAGAACCATAATTTGACCATATTAAGAACATTAACATCAGAAGTGAATAAGAATCGTATACGGGCTCGGATCCTAAGAATAGAGTTACCCCGAGACTCGTGTCATAGTCTACTTACAACTAAGGCATGCCAAGAGAAAGAAAGGTTAGCTTTACATACCTCGTCCGCTTCCTAAGCTAATCCAAACTTAAGTCTCGGCTTCTCAAAATCTACAATAACAACATTTGGCACCAAACATTAGTCATAAGCGTTTAGAAATCCAATTCTAGATTAACACTTTGTTTACAGAAATTTGGGCAGCATTTCCCCTATAAATTCAACATCCCCGAGATTTCAACTCGGCTAAATCTTCAACAACAATACCAACAACCATTCTAGCAACATCAACAATTAATTCAAAAGGCATTCTACCATCAATAACTCTTTTCTACATATTTCGACGACATTCCATTTTCATTCAAATTAACCACATACTCTCAAGCCAACACTAATGCACACACATTCAAATACTAATCCAAAATTACTCAAACAAGATTCAAGAACACGTCAAACAATCTACACAATGTCCAAACGTGCCCAACCAAGGGGCAATGCCACCCGAAACCTTCCAATTACCGTAGGGACAACAACAATACATCTCTTTCTTCCAAATTCATAAACTACACCAACATTCCACACATTAACAACTTTAACCACACTAATACAAAAACTATATTAAAATTACATTATCTTCTCCAACAACCTACAAACAATTCCAACTTCCATTTAAATCATTAAACCATCATTTTCATTATGGAATCCATGCAACAACAACCAAAAACACTAAATAAAAATTAGTTCATCATTCCAACACAACCAACACCTAGACGGCCCAACTTCAACATCCATAATTTCATGAATTTCATTCATTTCCACACACTACAACACACATAAACCATCTATAACACATGAAAAGAGGATTAAAACTGTTATATCCCGTGTTTTTGCACATTCGGAAATTTGGACATAATGGTGATTTGTAAGAATAAGGCCATGCTTTGATTTTGTGTGGTGTGTATGTTGTTATTTATGGAAAATATTGACACGAGAACATTGGAGAAGGCCAAGGGCAAAATTGGAATTTTGAAAATTAGTTTCGGGAATTTCAAAACAAGAATTTTAAGTGATTGGGCTCAAAAAAAAAAAAAGGAAAATGAGGCCCAAAAGAGAGGGGGTGGCCGGCCAACTTATGGCCCAACCCACCAAGTATTAACAAATTTTCCATGTGCTAATTATTTATAAAGTGGATTAGTTTCAAGAAGTTTCAAGAAAACAAAGGAGAAATCAAGAAAACTTGAGGAAAAAGACCACCCCAAGTTTCGGCCATAAGAGAGAAAAAGGGAAAAAAAAAAGAAAAAAATTCTTGGAGCCTTAATTCTTGATTCAAAAATTTGCTTCTCCTTGGATTCCTACTAAGTTCAAGATCCTCTACAAGGTGGTATAATTATTTTGGCAAGGAAGTGACTTTGGTGGCAAGTGGAAGAATGGAGAAAAGGTAAAAATTTCATGTTTTCTTTTATGTTATGGAAGAATTATAAATGTTGTGATAAGTGGAATTGAATGAACATCATGGAATTGGGGTGTGTGTGGTGTGAGCCGTGTATATGTGTGTATGTGTGTGTGGCCGTGTGATGTTGTATTGGTGGGGGAAGATGAATTAAATTCATTTAGTATGTTAATTATGTTGTTGTGGCTTTTGTGATGTAAAGGAAGGTTTAATGAATTAAGTTAGCATGAAAGTTGGTTGTATGTTGTTATGAGAAGTTTATGTGATTTTTATATAATTTTTATATAATGATGAAAGTAAGATCTTAGATGTGGATTGTGATTATGATTTATGAAATTGGAAGATGGAAAAAGGTTATGAATATGCATAGTGAAGATTAAGAGGTTTTGGATGAATTATGGCTTGATGGAAACCTTGTGTATTTTGAGAAATGCGTCTGAATTGTATTTGAACGGCCTTGAATTCGTGAATGAATATGGAAACGTTGATATTGGATGGAAAGCGTGAAGTTGGAATGATAGTTAATGCTTTAGGTAGAAAGAGGGACTATTTATGCTAATATATGTTTGTAGCGATTATTGGTGTTGTTGTTGTTATTGATGGTGTTGTTGGATTGTGATTGTTGGTATATTGAGCCGAGCTACGTCTCGGGGGTGCTATACGTATAGGGGAGATGCTGCCCAAACTTTTGTAGATGAATAAGGGTTAAGATTGAACTCTTAAAAGCTTGTGACTTACATTTGGTGACAATGACCATTTGTAGATTTTTAACGAAACGGGAATCAAAATTGGACAAGCATAAGGCGCAACTAAGGTATGTAAAGCATACCTATTCTTTTATGGCATGTCCTAGACCTACTAGGCCGAAAACGGAACCTTGAGGATAATCCTGCTCCTAGAGATCCGAGTTTGATTTTAGTTACTATTCATTCAAAGACAATTGAATCAAAATACTTGTCCTTGGATATAAGAATGTATAACCTTCGTACCTTTCGCAAATGAATCCAAATTATCGAAACTATCACGGATAACCTTATGGAACCTAACGTTGGAAATTTATGTCCGCCGCCTCGACTCGACCGAGGTGGGGCAAGTTCTGAGATTTCCCTTATTTGATTTGTTTGGCTCATTTTCGTACGTTACGAAAAAGAAGTGTTTGCCTATGACGTTAAGGTCCGTTTGAAATGTCCGATAATGATATTTGGAAGTTCGTTACTATGAATGATGCTAAAATTTTCTGAAAATGATCTACGATGTGTTTTTGAGAAAAATTGATAATTTCAAAGTCCGCGACCTTTGTATGTTAATTCCAAATAACTCGACATTTGCTTTGAGCCCTCCGAAGTTATTATATATGTATATGAGATCATGTATCCGGTCTTAGGACTTACTCTTGAGATGCATATGGTTTCTGCACTACTCCGCTCGTGCCAATTATTATGGTTTCGTTCGCCGGTGCCCGGGCCGGCTTTGTGGTCGTGCGCATTATGACATATTCGGGAGTATGATGTGTTACGGTTTCCGAGACCTCGCCATAGGGCCGGTTACCGTTTATGGTGTTATGATGTCATATGGCATCTGATCTGTTATGATGATTTGATGTGTGTGTGACATTATGATGTGTTCGGAGTTTGTACGGAGATTTGAAAACACGGAGTATGATGTGTTGTGGCACCGGCGTCGAGGGGTGACCACGTTCTGAGCGTTATGCATGATTTTTATTTGCATTTTGTACACTTGCATTCCGCGCATGTGTCCGACCTGTTACTTCTCGTATTTGTTCTCGTATCTTCCGACTCCCATGATTTGGATTACCGTACTTCCGCTTTTACATACTCGGTACTTCTTCGTATTGACCCCCTTCGCGGGGCGTTTCGTACGCGTTGTACGGACGCTTGATTGGGCGATCCTCCGGTTTGGCGGCTACCCTTTCGGCTTACTTTGGAGTGCTCATCGATCCGAACACCCTTGGTATATATTTGTTTTGCTATGTATAGTCTGTACGTTTGTGACTGTTTGGGTATGGCGGGGCCCTGTCCCGTCAAATGTTCGTATGTCCTGTTTGTCTGTAGAGGCCTGTAGTCACATTGTGGGTCATGGGTCCGGTCCGTTCGGATGTGATTCGTTTTGCGTCCTTAAGCGGCTCCGTATGTTACTATGGCCGATGTGGCCCATATGTTTATATGTATGTGTGTGTCCGGGGCGATGTGCATTCCGCCGGTTTTGATTTTGATATGATGAGTTTGCACGGGCGACCGCCAGGTAGCATTCGTTTCGACATTTGTGTGATGTCCGCTATTTGCTATCGGTACGAATAATGTCTATTGAGTCTGCAGATGTCTTAATACGACAATTTGGTTCGTAAGTTTGTTTAGGTGCCTAAGTAGGGCACCAGTCACGGCCCACGGGGCTGGGTCGTGACAAAAACTTACCTTCTTCACTTAGTTCTTCAACATGGCTTGAGTTGGTGCTTGCAAAAATGAATGGATGACTTACTCCAACAACCACTCCATATTGTTTAGGACCCTCCAATTAGTTGAATTGCTAGGAGAAATTATTTTTTTGGAGAAGATTTTTGGTCTTCTATTTTTCTCCTCCATGGCCGAACCCTCTCCTCTTCTTTTCTCCATATTTTCTCCATGTTTCTAGAGGGATAAAATGATGAACAAATGCCTAACCTGTCATCTTTTAATAGCATATATAATTAATACATGTGGCCTTATGGCCCACACTTCTTGGCCGGCCACCTTAGCCCCCCTCAAGAATTATTTTCTTCACTTCTAGCCCTTACAATTGTAGAGTAATCACATGCACCCTTCCTAGCTTGACTAGTCAAATTTGGCCAACCAAGGGGTGGGACCCACACCACCTCCCACGGCCAACATGGCCATTTCATGAAAAATTAATAACTTTCCATAATTCACTTTTAACCCCAAAGTTTCCTTAATATTCCATTCCAATGAAATCATAAGCAACTTATGCCTTAAAATAAAATCGGATGTCAAAAATCTCAACTTTGCATCTCGGAATAGTCTTGTCCTTAACTTTTCATGGTTAACTCGGATTGTCCCAACGTACAAAATACGGGATATAACATCCTCCCCCCCTTTAGAACATTCGTCCTCGAATGTTAAATTAGTCCTATAGGGTCTCATAAGCTCTTCGGGGGAGTCTCTTTTATAGCTACCACATACAGTCCATTTATCAATTACGCCACCAATTTAGGAGTTTAGGTTACTCAATGGCACAGGAAATAAGTAGGGGTACGTATTCTTCCTCTCTCCCTTGTTATTGTTCCTCCACGATGCCTTAACGGAAGCCATGCCTTTAGCACACGACCTTCTCACCTGCCAATCCAAAAGATAACCATGGGTTGTTTCCCGTAGGATGACTTTTACTGTCGCTTGAATATCATTTATAGGAGATACCGAGGGGTCACCTATGCCTTTACGAAACATTGTTGGCATGTGGGGGGTGGACGCGTGCCTCCACCCGGTAGTAGGTCTAACTCACCGAGTAGCGCCTTCGCCTACTTTACGGACGATCTGATAAGATCCAACATATCTCGGGCTGAGCTTCTCCTTTCTGCCGAATCTCATAGCACCCTTCAAGGGTGACACTTCTATGGAAACCCAATCGTCGACCTGGACTCTAGGTGTCGACGTCGAGTATCTGCATATGACTTCTATTGCCTCCGAGCTGCTAATGACCGCTCTAGAATGAGTTTCACTTTGTCAACTACTTACTGAATCATGTTTGGCTCAATTGACTTAGTTTCGCCCTTATTGAATCAGCCAATTTGTGACTTTGCACTTCCGCCACCCGAAGCCTTATACTACGCCATATCCGGATGCTAGAATGGTAGTTATTATTTTAAGCGAACTCAACAAGTGGGAACGATCTCTCCTAGGTTTTATAATACGGGAAATTTTCCTTTAAAGTCGAATATACGCTCGGGGTTGTTTTCGGGGGGACCCCCGGGGGCTAGGACTCCTTTTGGGGTTTTAACGATCGTCCGACCCACCCCCTGGCGTGACTAGTGCCCGGGGGGCCCAAAAACCTTCGAACCGAATCACCGCCTGGCTTTCCTATGAATATCAAACGGCGCAAAAAAAACTCCTCAAAAACTATATACAATATCGAAAGCGGCAAGGGCGTCCGGGGGGCGCTTGGCCCCAAAAATATAATATCAAACCCTCGTACGGAAGGCCCCCCTATGTTCGGGTTCCCCCAACAAACCATTGACGGGGCGGGCCGCCGTCCCCGAACACCACCCTATTCACGAACGAGTATGTCCAAGATGTAGCTCGAGATAAAAAAGGGCACTCACCTTTTAGGGTGGGGCTCCCCGGCGGGTCGCCAACGGTCGTGCCCGGGCTGAAAAACCCCCCGAAGGGGGTCAGCGAAATGTCGAGTATGCAAAGCGGAAAAAATACAGAAAAAACGGTCAACCCCGAAACAAGAAAAAGTACTTTAAAATGCCAAATGTTTTTTTTTAAAATAGAAAGCATCAAAAGGGGCAAAAAAAAATGGGCGCCCCCGTCGAT
>NW_026725302.1:0-6024 GCF_029784015.1 Lycium ferocissimum
AATGTCGGTGTTATGGGCCCACTTAGTAGTAAGAACAAGACATATGACAGGGGGTGCCCGGTACAAGTATCGGGTACTCGTCGCGGCCCCTAGCCGGGTCGTGACAATGTGAATATGCGATATTACCGCTGGGTTCTTGGCCGCGGTATGTGTGTATATATGGTATGTAATATGTGATGGTTTGAGGATATGATATGTGCGATCGGATGATACAACATGATATGTGGTAGGATGTATGATAACGTGACGGTACGTTTGTGATTATTATTATTTTATTTATTATTTTATTTATGGATCGGGCCGTACGTTCCTCGGCATTCGGTTAACGTCGGTTCGACATGTTCTATTCCCGTATATGTGAGTGGGAAATGTTTTTAAAAAATAAGGCTAAGCATTTCGGGCATTCGATGATTATTTTCCCTTTAAATACGCTTATGATGACTTGTATTTCGGATTTAAGTATCTATGCTCACGTTCTATACCTTACATCGATTATGATTTCGTTTCGTGATTTTACGTTTTGCTACGTACTATTCCGTGCGACCCCTTTTTCGGGGGCTCGTTTCGTCCGCGCGGTACCCGCGGATGAGTAGATGATGTTAGCGGGAGATGTTCCGGTGGGGTTGGCGACTCCTTTCCTCGGATCTTTGGGAGTACGTCTTGTGTGGTATCGAGATGTTGGTAGAGACTTTGCGAGCGGGTGTCGTGTGCACGATATGTGGGCTTTATAATCGCTATGTAGGCCGAATTTTTATTATGCATTATATTACGGTTTGTTGTGGCTACGGATTTTGTTTGATTTGAAGAGATGAAAAGGCGGGTATGTTTTTGGAAATTTTTCACCTGCTTATGTTATGTTTTGGGGGCCCCGGATGAGCTATGGTATGAGAGTACGGGTTTGCTCGGCTACAGGTAGGGTCGGGTGCCCGTCCACCTGTCGGATTAGGGTGTGAAAAGCGAGCATCGTGTAGTAATAGGTCTGCGGTGTGACGGAGGACACGGATGCCGTAAATGACGGAATGATGAAAAGCCAAGTTATAGGGAGTTGAGAAATGAAAAAAAAAGGAGTGCCTAAGTGTCGGGACGGCGGAAGGCCGGAGTTGTAAGACGAGGAGAAACAAGATAAAATAAATGGAAGATGGCGGGGATGATACGAGCGAACGTGGATGAACGGGAAAACGTTTGTGGGAGAAGGATTATGTAGGAGTAATGTATCCGAATGATACGGAGAGGGCATAAGATTTCTCGTGTACGAGAAGAGATAGCCGAATGGGAGAAATGATGAAGGATACAAAGGAAGCACCCGTATAGGTTGGGGTAAAGATAATATTTCGAGCGAACTTTGGATACTTGTTGTCGGAGTAAGAGTATTGCCTAATTGAGATCGGAAGTAAGGACGTGAGGCAAGTATAAATAGATAATGATATAAGTACCCTAAGGGAAGCGGGTGAGAAGGAAATGCAAGGATGAGTGGAAATAATCGACACGGTAATGTGTTTGATTTGAGTGACGAGTAGAACGATGAAGAGCTTGAGTATATGATGTGTTGTTAAGTCGGGAATGGCCAATCATGAATTTTGTGGAAATAATGAAGTTGCGAAAATTCCCAGCCAGTGGTCGTATAGTGCACAATACGGCCCGTAAAGTGATTTACGGACCGTATAGTGCGATCGTCCTCCAAGCAGTCAAAAATCTCAAGTTTCTGTTAAGTGTTGAAATGGTTAAATACGACCCAGTATACGGCCCGTAAACTGGAGGACGGACCGTAAACCAGGTCGTAAACTGCCGTGTCCTTCAGCCAAACTTTCTGTTTTTCTTAAGCTTAAACACGTGCATGGAGGACGGACCGTAAACCAGAATACGGTCCGTAAGCGTGGTTTACGACCAGCTGTACAGATGTACCGACGCTTGTTCATTAAAAATCAGCTTTTGAGTTATTTAAAGGGACTTGGGCATCATTTTATTTCATTCTTCATACGCATGACTCAAGAATACTCTAGAACATTCCCAATATCTCTTCCATAGGAATCAAAGAGAATCAAAAGGGAACATCAAGACCAACATCACTAAACTCATGAAATCAAGTGCAAGAACACATCAAAGGATCATCTAGGTCAAGAAATCCCAAGAGAGTTAAACTAGGGTTTTGGTGCTAAGGTTGAATCACCACTCCGAGCTTATTCCTCCATCGTTTAAGGTAAGTTTTATGAACTTTACATGTTATTTGAAGTATTATTGAGCTAAGATTCATGGATTGTAGAAGAGTACAACAAATGGGTCATGAATGATGAATAGTGACGTTTTGAGAGATAGTTTGAATCGAGTTGTGATTGTTGTTGTGTTGTGGTGTGAATGCATTATAAATTACATTTAGAACATGAAATAAGCATTTGATACGAAAGAATACAATGATGGATTTTTAGTCATGATTATGGGAATTTGAAGTGAATTATTAAATACGAATCATATGAATGAATGACAGTTGTTGTTAGTAGTATCATGATGATTATTATGAATGTTGGGAGTTAATATGGAATATGGCGGAAAGTAGTATAAACAAAGGGAATGCTGCCCAAATTCCTATAGCCTTAGTAAGTACGTTTTCATGAGGTTATATAGCTAATGTTGATACGAATTCCATTGAAGGTGAACGAGAGCATTAAAGGAGAACGAGCAAGCGATAGAATAAGCTAAACGACAAAGGTATGTAAGGCTAATCCTTTCCTTCTAAGGCATGAATCCATGTATGCATTTCCTCCTCTCCTATGAGATTCCTATCTCCAGGAAAGTCAAGAGTCCTCAACCATGAATAGCTATACGAGATAAGAGGTATGCTATGAGCATGAATACGATAATGATGATAGTAAGCCAAAGACTAGAGATGCTATGGTCTATGGTATAATGCTCTATGACGCTAATGACGCTATATCTGTAATCTAATGGTATTGATCATTATGCCCACTCACCTTATGCTTGTTCCTTCAAGGTGAGGCAAATTACATATGAATGTTCCATAACGAAGTCGGGGTCCACGACCTTATGCCACCCCGATATAAATGTAGATGTCTTGAGTTCTAATGTAGGTGTTAAGAACATGTATAGTTTTATGTGACGTAAGAATGCTCAAATATGATATGCTTACGAGGCGATTATGACACGATTAAAGACGAAAGAATAATATGTTCATGAAATAAATGATAGCGATGAACCTACGATAATGTATGATGACAAGTATATGAAGTATATGGTGTCTGTGCACAAATATATGTATTATGATGATATGATGACGTAGGTACGATATGAGATATATGTGATGTGATCGAGCCCTCGTGGCCAAGTACGATATCTTTGTCGAGCCTATGAGGCCGAATACGGAAAATGATCAAATGTGTACAAATAGATGCGACATTATAATAAGTGTATGTATGTGTATGATGAATGCATGATGATGACGATATGTGTTAAGGTCATGATACCATTAAGTGCATCGAGCCCATGAGGGCCGAGTACGGATACTATTAAGCCTATCGAGCCAAGAGGGCCGAGTACGTATAATCCTAAGCCTATCGAGCCCAAGAGGGCCGAGTACGTATACCAGTAATGTCATCGAGCCGAGAGGGCCGAGTACGTATGCTAGCGATCCCATCGAGCCGAAGGGGCCGAGTACGAATGATACTAACCTATATGAATACGAGTATGCTACATGTATGGTACCGTTATGAATGCGATTATGTTATGCGTATGATGCTTATATGAGCACGACGATGCTTCACGTATGATTATGTTACCTGTATGATTATACCATATGCATCACATTCATGTGAGTACGAATGAGATAAGTATATGACATCTTTACGAGCACGAGTACGCTATGTATATGACAGCGATTAGAGTACGGATATGCTAATACCATGTAAGTGCCGAGTAAGGGCTACGTATATGCAAAGTACGTGATACGAGCATGAGTATGACAAGTGAATAGATATGAAAGGTAAGTAAGTAAAAGATAGGAATGTATGTACACGAGCACGAAATAGAACATGGAACGTCCCTACGGAAAGCAGGTAAGTACTATGAAGAGAATGTTAATGTCTCCCACATTATGTTATTTCATATATCACCGTTATGTTTCTCCATCGTTCGCTCATGCTTTACATACTCGGTACAATATTCGTGCGACGTCCTTCTCTTTGGACGCTCGTGTTCATGCCGCGAGGTAGGCGGAGACGGTGCGGACCCGCGGTGCTAGCGAGCGAGTTACGGAAGCCCTCCTTTATTCCGGAGGTGCTATTTTGAGACATGATTTTGTGTACATGTATTTCGGGCACGGCGGGGTCCTGTCCCGCCCATATGTCTAGTATTTCAGTAGAGGCTCGTAGATACGTATGTGTGGGTAGTATGGTCCCATAGTCATTATGTAAATGAAAGCCTATGTATATTATTATTATTTTGATAGCCCAAAGGGCCTACGTTATACAAGTAAACATGTTCTATATGAAAGTCGCTTTCTATGATTTTAAACGACAAGAGAAATGAATAAAGACAGGTTAAGCAGTAGAATGAGGGGTGCTCGGTGGTCAGCCTCGGGTACCCGTCGCGGCCCGTAGGTCGGGTCGTGACATTAATGAAGTTTCCTTCACTTGATTCACTTGATTTCTTGTTGTTGATCCTTGATTCCCTTTGTTTTCTTATGGATGAGAAATATGGAAGGTTAGAGGTGAGGAGTTGAAGACGTGAGTGGAAATGAAATAAATGAAGTGGGCATCACTTATAAAGACTTAGAACATTTCGGTCGTCGAGAGTTCCACGGGACTGTTCCACGGTCCGTGGAACCAAGTGTTTGGCCGTGGGCCCGGTCGTGGTTCACGACCAGCCAGCCACCTCCTCTGTTGCGCAGTTCCACGGACCCATCCACGGTCCGTGGAATATTATATGGGGCTGTGGAAGTGGTCGTGAATTCTTGCTTCTCCGAAATTGTTCCCGCCGTCTCGTTTGATCTCCAATCCTTATGGAACCTTCTTAACACTTGTTTATCACTTCATTGGTAATCTAAGGGATATTATAACTCTTCTCCATACATCATTAAGTTGTCATCAACTTACTACTCATAAATCCCTTCCAATACTTATCGTATACATGGCCTTCCCTTGGAAACTTTCTCGTCTAACATCGGATGTCTTTAAAATCTTATTTAGAATCATCAAATGCTATTTCTTGCTTATTGAAACATCGTATACTTCGGGCTCCTCATGAGCCTATTCACTGCGCATCAACGAATTTTTTTTCGAGGTGTAACACATGCTTCCAACGTTGAATCGGTAGAGCTAGCTTCTTATAGACTACGAGATGTTGCAGTTCATTGGTATACGGTTTGGTTGTCTTCTAGAGGAGTCAATTCACTTCCTCCGGTATGACAAGAATTTGTTGATGCTTTCCTCCGACATTACTTGACCCTAGAGGTTCGGCGGGCTAGAGCCGACAAGTTCTTGAATCTTAGGCATTAAAGTATGCGTGCCTTAGAGTATAGTCTCCTCTTTAATTCTTTGGCTAGGTATGCTCCGGCCATGGTAGCGGATATGGGTGATCGAGTGCACCGATTTGTGAGTGGCTCAGGGCCACATTTGATGGATAAGTGCTTGACTACGTCCCTTCAAGACAACATGGATATTTCTCGCATTCAAGCTCACACCGGAATTTAGAGAAAAGCCAACAACCGCAAAGAGGTGAGCATGAGCTTGACAGAGGTTATAACAAGAGGGCTAGATCTTCGGGTCTTACTGGTGAGTTTAGAGGAGGACAAGGACAGCAATTTTCTAGGCATTCTGGCCATTCTATGAAGAGTGCGCCTCCATGATTTACGGGCTAGAGATTTGATAGTTCTACTCACTCCGGGGCGAGCCGGGGGGTTTTAGGGCTTCGGGTTCTCATTATATAGGTGACTCGGGCCGGGCAAGGCCACCCGTTTCCATGATGTTCTTAGTGCGGGAAGCTACGTAGGGCCGGTGTCGACTAGGTTCGGATTGC
>NW_026725303.1:0-11922 GCF_029784015.1 Lycium ferocissimum
TAAACAATGTCATTCTCTTAATTACAAAATTTTCATTACAAGCATAATGGCTTCCAAAACAGCCCGCATCCTTTTCAACATCAACGTGAATCATCCAAAGGTTCATTAACGATACAAAACTCACAACGACAACAACCAAAGCCTTAAGTAACATTTGTCCATCCTTGGCTCCAACATGGCATACATTCGGCCATACTAGTACACACACATACATATATAATTTACACCCATTCAATACACTACAACAACAAGGAAACATGCTACATATAATTCAATCTACCAATCCAACAACACATAGGAAGCACACGGCTACAAGCCATGCATGGTTCATGGCCACGGTTCAACTCCAACACCTAAGGTTTCATGAATTTCATGCATGTTTGCATACTACAACATGTCCACACCATTCACAACACATAAAAGAGAGTTAGTTCTTACCTTTTCTTCTTCACTTCACACGTTAGCTCAAGTCTTCCAAGAGGGAAAACGGATGATCTAATGATTCAAACGACGCTTCCACGTTAACGAGCACCCTTGAATTAGTTGTTTTGCTAGAAGAACCGAATTTTTCTATGGCTAGTTCTTGGATTCAATTCTTGCCTTCCATGGCCGTATGCTTCTCCTCTTATCTTCTCCTTATTTTCTTGATTTTTCTAGAAAATAAAATAAGGAGAAAGATGACTTAGTCATCTTATTAATTTGCCAAAGAAAAATAATTTGTGTGGCCATGGCCCACAAGTATGTGGCCGGCCACTTTTGGCCCTTGAATTAATATAATTCACAAGTTTTTCTAATTCATTTTTGGCCCCAATTATTTCTTTAATGTTTCCATGCCAACAAAGTCATATACCCCTTATTTAAAACAAAGTCATGATTAAAGAAAATCCCGACTTCTTGTCTCGGAATAGCCTTGTATCCTAACTTGTCATATTAGCTCAAGTTATCCCGTTGTTAAAAATACGGGATATAACACGGCCACCTAGGTGTGGACCAAAGGCCACATGGTTGGTCATGTGATGAAATAAAAAGATGACTAATAAGTCATCTTCCACACTTCAACATTTCTAGAAAAATCAAGAGAAATTTGGAGAGAAAAAGAAGGCCATTTTCGGCCAAGAATAAGAGAAATAAGGACCAAGAATTAATCATCAAAAAATAATTTCTTCAAGCAAACTTGCTAATTGAAGGGTGCTTAGTAACGTGGAGTTGTTGTTTCAAGCAATAGTCTACTCGTTTCCCTCATTCACCACCTTAGGCAAATTGCAAAGTTGAAGAAGAAAGGTGAGTTTTAATCTTGTTTTATGTGTTATGAATGGTTCATGTGTGTTGTAGGTGTCAAAATGAATGAAATTATGGAAATATTGCATGTTGGAGGTGTAGTCGTGGGTGTGTGTGTGGCCGTGTATATGTGTATGTGTAGGGGGTGAAGAACTAATTGCATTTAGCATATTTGTGTGTTGTTGTAGCGTGTAGGAATGGATGAAAATTATGGAGTTTGGAATGTTGATGTTGTGGCCGTATGGATGGTGTGGAACCGTGTATATATGTAATGTGTATGCCAAGAATGAATTAATGTTAGTTAGCATGTTTTGATTGTTGTAGTGTGAAGAAGAGAATAAAAACCATCTTTGTATAGGTGTATGGTGTTGGCGAATGGTCCTCCTTTGGTGTAGTTGGGAATGAACAAATCGTCGTTATTATTTTGGTTGTCGTCGTTATGGATTTTAGGATGAAAAAAGCAAGTTTAAATGACTCAAAGTGATGTTATGTTAGTTATGGGATGATTTGGAAATTTATGCGAATTTTATGTGATTTTTGTATGTATGAGAATTGTCTTGTTAATGTGTGGATTATTAGTGTAATGCATGAATTTGGGAGAAAGGAATATGGATGGGGATGCTCTCGGATTGGGGGTAGTTTCGGGTGAGTTGGAACAATGCTTGGGTTGTTTGAAATATTGTATGAATTGCTTAAAGTGTTCTTGTATATGGTTTGAATGGGTTTGGATTGGTAATCGAACGTATAAACGTTGATATTAGTTTGAACGTAAGTGGTCGAAATGAGTATATTATGAATGTTGTTGGAATATTATGTATGTTGTTAAAGTCGTGTTGAAAGAACTAGTAACGTTGGAATGCATTGTGAATTGATTATTGATGTTGTAGTTTGGTTGTTGGTTTGGTTGTTGTTGAAATTAGCCGAGTTGAAATCTCGGGGTTGGTGTATTTACAGGGGAAATGCTTCTTAGAAATTTTGTAGAATTTAATGTTCGTTTGGAATTGAATGCCTAAAGGCTTATGGCTAATGTTAATATATTTGGCGTTATGTAGATCTTGGCGTACCCGAGACTTGAAGCTTGACTTAGCTTGCGAGCGGACAAGGTATGTAAGGCGTTACTTTCTATTCTTTGGCGTGTCTTAGTACTACTAGGCTATGACCCGAGCCTCGGGGTAATTCCACTCTTAGGATCCGAGCTTAGATACGTACTTTATTCGTTCCTAAAGGCTTACTCTCTAATGTAACCCAACTAAGGTTCTTATGTTTTCAAATGATTGGATTTCAAAAATCATATAAAGAATTTTGCTACTAAAAGGGTCCCGAACTTCAAACGCTCGTAACTTTCGCATACGAGCTCGGATCGCCCCGAAACCTAATGTTATATCCCGTATTTGGAACGTCGGGACGATTCGGGTTAACTATGATAAGTTAGGGTTAAGAGCATTTCGGGACACGAAGTCGAGACGTATGACCTTCGATTTTGTCATGTGACCTAAGTGTGTATGACGTTATTGGTATGGAAACATCAAAGAAACTTCGGGACCAAAGATGGAATTATGAGAAGTTGCTAATTATTGAAATAAAGGAGGAAATAAAATGGGGCCATGTGGCCGGCCACCTTAGGAGTGGGCCATGGCCACATGGTTGGCCATTATTTGTAATATAAGGATGGCTTAGAGGGATTATTCATCATCATTTCAAGACTTAAAACAATCAAGAACCTTAGAGAGAAAACTTAGGGGCTGTTTTGTTATAGCCCGTATTTCGTGCGCTCGGACATTTCGAAGAAGTCGTGGAATGTGGAAGGTAAGATCGTTTTCCAAAACTATTTTAATGCGCAAGTGGGTTATTAATATTATTTAGGAATATTGTTGATATGGAATATTGAGAAAGGTTAAGGGCGAAAAGGAAAATTCACAAAATGGCCCATGGCAATATCATGGAAGTCTAAGGGTAAAATGGTAATTTCACAAGTGTTCAAGAAAATTCTTGAAAAATCCCAAGTTGACCATGTGGCATGTGTGGCATATGTCCACATTTCTATTAATTAGTGGGGGCCTAATTTTAAATTATAAGGACATATGGACTAAAGCTTACAAAGGAAGACACTTAGTCTTCTTTATTCATTTTTAAGAAAAATTCAAGAAAATGGAAGAAATCTCTAGAGAAGGAAAGAAAGGGATCATGTGGTCATACTTTTATTTTGAAGGACTTAATTATAAATATGGAAAATTGGTGGAAGACATGTAACACGTAATGAAAATTTTTCGTAAAACAAACATGCCTCTCGTTTTTTTTTTCAAACCAAATAAAATCGCAATATAAGGCATAACGAAAATTTCGGCTTATATAGCCGCTTGCCAAACACATCGGTAACATAATACATACAAACACACCGCTTACGTAGCCGCTCACAAACGTACCCGACATATCATACACTCGACTCGTCCGCAAAGTCTCTATCATAACTTCGAACACCATACAAAGTACTCGACTCGGCGGACTCCGAGGAAATGGAGCTCGCCAATCCAACCGGAGCATCTTCTCGCTAGCATCACCGACTCATCCGTGGGTACCGCGTGGCATGAAACGCACCCCGAAGAAAGGGGGTCGGTACGAAATATGTACCGAGCATGTAAAGCATAGCATACATCAAACGAGGTCATAACTAAAGTAGGAAGTACGAGAAAGTGAAGTCGTAATAACACAACTATCTAAGTACTTACATCCGACACACAAATCATGCATACTCATACCGAACGCATCGTAATCGTCATATGGAATGACAAGAACCGATGTGGGATCCGCCTCATCATCGGTGATCAAACTCATCATCGGAGAACAAACTCATCACACATCATCACATATCAAATGCGGTCCATAGGACCCGGCGGACGAACGTGGTCGCCACCCTATCCGGCGCCACAACACAAAGATAACTCCGGAAGATTTCAAATCTCCGTATCCCCGAACACAACACATCATCACAACACATCATAAGCCATATCACAAAGATAACTTCATAAACGGAACCCGGCCCTATGGCGAGGTCTCGGAACCGTAACACAAAGATAACTTCGAATATATCATAGTGCGCACGATCATATACCGGCCGGGATCCGGTGAAAGAGGTAATACAAAACGCACGAACGATCGTAAGTAACCACACGCATACCGTACATCATCACGGACTCAACCGAATGATCAAAACGAACCCTTTTTTTTGAAAATCAAAATCATAGTCAAATCAAGTTTTCTCCCGAATCTCGCCGGGACATTTCAAACCGAACTTCAGAAAACCGTGGTTACGTATCAAAATCATGGGCATAAAACCCTTATTTCCAACTCGACAAATACATAAATAAATAGTCATAATAAAGAAAATATTAAATTTTCCGAAAAATCCATAACAGTAGCATAGAAAGGCCGCGGGCCCCACGGACGGGTGCCGACCCCCGTCCGAGCCCGACTACGAGGGGTAGGGGAGAGTGATGTCTTATGAACTTATATATTATGTTTTGGGGCGTTTCGAGGTCGTATGCAAAAGTTACGGACGTTTGAAGTTTCGGAGTCGTTTAAGAACAAGTCTCTTTTGAAAAAAAAATTCTTTTGAAAATAGAACTCTTTTGAAACCTTAAAAGTTTAATCCTACAGAAGACGTAAAGGTCATAACTCAGCCGCGTTAGAGATACGAACATCAAGGAACTCATACGAATTGCTTACACAACATTCCAAACTCAACCATATCGAAGACATACAAACCAACCATAACCTAACTATACTAAGGATGCCAACAACACAAGCAAATACGATTCACAAATATATTCGAGATTTACGAATGGAATTTCCCCGAGGCACAAATTATGTCATACCTTAATTTCGTCTAAGACATGCCAAAAAGAAAAGAAGGGTAAGCTTCACATACCCGGTTTGCTTCCTAGGCTAATCCAAACTCAAACCTCGGCGCTCAAAATCTACAATAACATCGATAGGCATCTAACATTAGTCATACGCGCTAAAGAATCCAATTCCAAACCATTACTTTTTCTACCAAAAATTGGGCAGCATTTCCCCTATATATTCACCAACCCCGAGATTTCAACTCGGCTAATATCAACAACAGCAACCAAGCCAACAACCATCCAAACAAGATTTAAGAACATTCCGAACAATCCACAAAGTATTCAAGACAATCCCAACAATATGCCATGAAACCCGAAACCTTCCAACTTAATGAATACGACAATAATGCGCTTCTTTCTTTCAAATTCTCAACTACACCAATAATCTACACGTTAACAACTTCATTTCCATAAATACAAGAAACCATATTGAAATCACATTATCTTTTCTAATAATCTATAAACGACTCCAACTTCCATTTGAACCATTAAACCTTCATTTTCATCATAGAATTCATGACAATAACAACTAAATTACCACACAATATTAATTCATTCCTTAGCACACAAAATAACCCATTCTCGGCCAACACAATAAACAACATTCCATGAGTTTCATTCATCTTCTACACATCACAACAACACATAAACATGTTGAATTCAATTACTCTCCATTCCTACACAACACACACATATGCTCGGCCACCCATACATATACACGACTACACTTCAACTTCTATATTTCCATGATTCTCATTCATTTCAATACATTACAACAACACACAACAAGCTAAATACAATTGACTAATCACGCCTAACACACCACAAACATGCACGGCTACACACATATATACACACGGCTCCCTTACAAAATCCACATATTCATCACTTCCATCATTTCCACACTTCACAACACACACAAACCATCCATAATATAAGAAAATAAGGATAAAATCTTACCTCCTTCTCTTTACTTCTTCCCCACGGCTAGGCCTCAACTTGCATGAAAGGGTGCTTCTCTTGCTTCAACAACTACTCCACGGCGTAGAGGACCTCTTAATTAGTAGGAAGGCATGAAGAAAAGAATTTTTCTCTCTCAATTTCTCCATGGACTGATTTCAGCCATGCCATGGCCGAAAGTCCTCTCCATCTCTTTCTCTATGTTTCTTGAACTTTCCAAGTCCCAAATGATGAATTGTCTTATAAGATATTCACACACATATATATATATGATTTAAACACATGGCCCTATGGCCCACACACACTCACATGGCCGGCCACCTAGGGCCATTTTCAAATAATGGCCAACTTTCCATAATTCATCTTTTGGTCCCAAATTTTTCCAACTTTCATTCTCTAATTTTTTTCCTTATTCCAATCTTACCCTTAACACTTCATATCAACAAAAGACGAATATGCAACTTATGCGTTGAGACAAAATCGACAAAACCGGAAATTAAAAGTCTTGTCCATACCTCGTCGCAACCAACTTAGAATATTCCAACGTACAAAATACGGGGTGTAACATCCTTTCCCCTTTAGAACATTCGTCCTCGAATGTTCAACTAGCCTCATAAAACATCATAAGGATCTCGGGTTAAACTTTTCCTTCTTACTCTTGTCTTAATCTCACTCTTACTATTGGCACGACCTTTCAAGTCGTATTACAAACACACATCTTATTCTCTTTCCATTTCTGGAAAAATTTCGGCAGAGTTTCCTCTATATTTCTTACTATCTCAAAACTCGCACGCAGAAATACCAACAATGCCTCACGGGGCCAACATACATATATGCATATTATATCATATCACAGCCTCACAGGGCTCCCAACATCAACAACAGTACGAAAATGATAAACTTACCTCGTGTGTCCAACTCAAACGGTACCTGATACACTTCCTCATTTGCTTTCCCCCTTTAGGCTCCAACTCGTATTTCAATCGTGAGTCCCATATCCTTGCCAACATACATCCTTCATACCTTTACTTACCTGCGCACTTCGTGACTTCCAACATCGTCACTTACTTCCTTCTATCAATCATTCTTCCGCCGCAATCACAAATCGTGGGTAAGGAGTCCCATCTCCTATGACTTGGCTCTACGGCACGATCTCGGATATGAAAGAAGAGTAACCATCCTAAATGCCCCGTAGCCTCCTCGTTTATAAATGTGGCGCGCAACACACCATAAACAAGACTCTCCGGACACGACTTTGCAGACAACCCCTAGGACGAACCTCGCTCTGATACCACTTTGTCACACCCCAATTTCCGATAGGGTGTGATGGGCACCCGACCCTTACCTAGGGCCGAGCGAACCCGCAGACTCTCCTATACTCATAACCATACTGGGCCCACAAAACATAACATACACACGTAATTAAAATTTTTCAGAAAACAAACATGCCTCTCGTTTTTTTTTTCAAACCAAATAAAATCTGCAATATAAGGCATAACAAGATTATCGGCTTATATAGCCGCTTGCCAAACACATCGGTAACATAATACATACAAACACACCGCTTACGTAGCCGCTCACAAACAAATTCGACATATCATACACTCGACTCGTCCGCAAAGTCTCTATCATAACTTCGAACACCATACAAAGTACTCGACTCGGCAAAGACTCGAGGAAATGGAGCTCGCCAATCCAACCGGAGCATCTTCTCGCTAGCATCACCGACTCATCCGTGGGTACCGCGTGGCATGAAACGCAGCCCCCGAAGAAAGGGGTCGATGCATTTAAATATGTACCGAGCATGTAAAGCATAGCATACATCAAACGAGGTCATAACTAAAGTAGGAAGTACGAAAGTGAAGTCGTAATAACACAACTATCTAAGTACTTACATCCGACACACAAATCATGCATACTCATACCGAACGCATCGTAATCGTCATATGGAATGACAAGAACCGATGTGGGATCCGCCTCATCATCGGTGATCAAACTCATCATCGGAGAACAAACTCATCACACATCATCACATATCAAATGCGGTCCATAGGACCCGGACGAACGTGGTCGCCACCCTATCCGGCGCCACAACACAAGATAACTCCGAAGATTTCAAATCTCCGTATCCCCGAACACAACACATCATCACAACACATCATAAGCCATATCACAAAGATAACTTCATAAACGGAACCCGGCCCTATGGCGAGGTCTCGGGAACCGTAACACAAAGATAACTTCGAATATATCATAGTGCGCACGATCATATACCGGCCCGGATCCGGTGAAAGAGGTAATACAAAACGCACGAACAGATCGTAAGTAACCACACGCATACCGTACATCATCACAGACTCAACCGAATGATCAAAACGAACCCTTTTTTTTGAAAATCAAAATCATAGTCAAATCAAGTTTTCTCCCGAATCTCGCTCGGGACATTTCAAACCGAACTTCAGAAAACCGTGGTTACGCATCAAAATCATGGGCATAAAACCCTTATTTCCAACTCGACAGATACATAAATAATCATAGTGAAGAAAATATTAATTTTTCCGAAAAATCCATAAAGGTAGCATAGAAGGGCCGCGGGCCCCACGGACGGGTGCCGACCCCCGTCCGAGCCCGACTACGAGGGGTAGGGAGAGTGATGTCTTATGAACTTATATATTATGTTTTGGGGCGTTTCGAGGTCGTATGCAAAAGTTACGGACGTTTGAAGTTTCGGAGTCGTTTAAGAACAAGTCTCTTTTGAAAACAAAATTCTTTTGAAAATAGAACTCTTTTGAAACCTTAAAAGTTTAATCCTACAAAAGACATAAAGGTCATAACTCAACCGCGTTAAAGATACGAACATCAAGGAACTTATACGAATTGCTTACACAACATTCCAAACTCAACCATATCGAAGACATACAAACCACAACCTAACTATACTAAGGATGCCAACAACACAAGCAAATACGATTCACAAATATATTCGAGATTTACGAATGGAATTTCCCGAGGCACAAATCATGTCATACCTTAATTTCGTCTAAGACATGCCAAAAAGAAAAGAAGGGTAAGCTTCACATACCTCGGTTTGCTTCCTAGGCTAATCCAAACTCAAACCTCGGTGCTCAAAATCTACAATAACATCGATAGGCATCTAACATTAGTCATACGCGCTAAAGAATCCAATTCCAAACCATTACTTTTTCTACCAAAAATTGGGCAGCATTTCCCCTATATATTCACCAACCCCGAGATTTCAACTCGGCTAATATCAACAACAGCAACCAAACCAACAACCATCCAAACAAGATTTAAGAACATTCCGAACAATCCACAAAGTATTCAAGACAATCCCAACAATATGCCATGAAACCCGAAACCTTCCAACTTAATGAATACGACAATAATGCGCTTCTTTCTTTCAAATTCTCAACTACACCAATAATCTACACGTTAACAACTTCATTTCCATAAATACAAGAAACCATATTGAAATCACATTATCTTTTCTAATAATCTATAAACGACTCCAACTTCCATTTGAACCATTAAACCTTCATTTTCATCATAGAATTCATGACAATAACAACTAAATTACCACACAATATTAATTCATTCCTTAGCACACAAAATAACCCATTCTCGGCCAACACAATAAACAACATTCCATGAGTTTCATTCATCTTCTACACATCACAACAACACATAAACATGTTGAATTCAATTACTCTCCATTCCTACACAACACACACATATGCTCGGCCACCCATACATATACACGACTACACTTCAACTTCTATATTTCCATGATTCTCATTCATTTCAATACATTACAACAACACACAACAAGCTAAATACAATTGACTAATCACGCCTAACACACCACAAACATGCACGGCTACACACATATATACACACGGCTCCCTTACAAAATCCACATATTCATCACTTCCATCATTTCCACACTTCACAACACACACAAACCATCCATAATATAAGAAAATAAGGATAAAATCTTACCTCCTTCTCTTTACTTCTTCCCCACGGCTAGGCCTCAACTTGCATGAAAGGGTGCTTCTCTTGCTTCAACAACTACTCCACGGCGTAGAGGACCTCTTAATTAGTAGGAAGGCATGAAGAAAAGAATTTTTCTCTCTCAATTTCTCCATGGACTGATTTCAGCCATGCCATGGCCGAAAGTCCTCTCCATCTCTTTCTCTATGTTTCTTGAACTTTCCAAGTCCCAAATGATGAATTGTCTTATAAGATATTCACACACATATATATATATATGATTTAAACACATGGCCCTATGGCCCACACACACTCACATGGCCGGCCACCTAGGGCCATTTTCAAATAATGGCCAACTTTCCATAATTCATCTTTTGGTCCCAAATTTTTCCAACTTTCATTCTCTAATTTTTTTCCTTATTCCAATCTTACCCTTAACACTTCATATCAACAAAAGACGAATATGCAACTTATGCGTTGAGACAAAATCGACAAAACCGGAAATTAAAAGTCTTGTCCATACCTCGTCGCTTAACCAACGTACAAAATAGAATATTCCAATGGATGATTTTGTGTGTTGGCAAAAATTATGAAATTCATGGAGGAGAAAAATTATGGCCGTGTACCTATGGATGGGTGTAGGGAATTATGTTTTAATTATTTTATCTAGTGTTTAGTTGTTATTGTTGTGGATGCTATGTTAGTAATGGAAGTTGAATGATTTTGGAGAGGTTGTAGCCGTGTATGCATAATGTTGGCCTAGAATGATGAGGTTTGGCAAAGCTATGACGAATTAATTCTAATTAACATTTCAGTTGTTGTAATGTGTAGAAAAGGATGTAATTCACGAAAATATGGAAGTTGTTGATATGGTCGTGTGATGTGTAGTCTAAGGAGGATGAATTAAATATATATAGTATGTTGATTGTTGTTGAAGTGAATAGAAATGGATGAAAATGCATGAAAATTTATGAAAGCATGCATGTAGTTGTTGTGGTCGTGTAGGTATGTGCATTGGGTGGAAGTAATGAACTAATTTCATTTGGTATGTTAATTGTTGTTGTGGAAGATTTTATGATGAAAAGTGAAGATTTAATATGGTTAGAGATGGAGTGGTGAATGAATTGAATTGAATTGAATAGTGTTGCTAGAATAATTGTTAGTGTTGTTGTTGATTTGGCCGGGTTGAATTCCGGATTGTTGTTGATTAAAATTTGCCGAGTTAGATTCTCGGGATGGCGCATTTACGGGGGAAATCTTTGCCGAAATTTCTGTAGACAAATGTTGATTCAAGATTTGGATTCTTAAGGACTTTAATTAATGTTTGGGTAAATGTGACCAATTTGTAGATTTTGGCGGATTTGAGACTTGAATTTGGAGTCGCAAATGAAGCAGAAAAGGTATGTAAGGTTTCACCTTCCTTTCTTGGCATGTCTTAGACGTAGTAGCTTTGGACACGGGCCTCGGGGACATTTACTTTCCTAGAAATCCGAGACTGAAATTAACCCTTTTTCATTCAATAGAAGTGAATTAATATTTTGCATAAAATGTTGGAAAGTTGCCTAAACATCTAGAACTCGCACAAATAGGACCCGACTACCTTAACACTCTCATAAGTGACGTCTTGGAATGTAACATATGTAAATTGTGTACGCCACCTCATTTTCTCGAGTGGGCCCACTTGTTCCGGATTTTCTTTATTGCTCCGTTTATCAAACGATAAGTGTGTAACCACTCTAATGAGAATACTTCTATGATGATAAGGATA
>NW_026725304.1:0-17541 GCF_029784015.1 Lycium ferocissimum
GAAAAAAAAGAACTTATTAAATTAACGGGCTTGGGCTTAAGTGACAACCACACCCTTAACCTTTGGGCCTCATTTTTCTTTCATTATTCTTGGCCCAATGACGTATAGTCCATGTTTTGTAACCCTGGGACACCTAAAATTCCAAATTGCCCTTTAGGCCTTCTCGACGCTTTCCGCACTCATATTTTTCCATGAACAACTCGTGCTAAATAAACAATCAATCATTACCTTATTTCTTACAAAACCAAAATATTTCCAATTTTCCAAAACTAGCACACTTACTAAAATGGAAATTGCCTCCAAATGCTTCCTTAGCATTCTCAAAGCTTCAAAACTTACCAATTTAAGCCTTTAAGACAATCGAAAGTCTCTCGGGATAGCCTTGCCCCTAACTTCTCATAACTAACACAGGTTGTCCCGTTGTTCAAAATACGGGATATAACAACAAGCCTTAATAAACATGAGATTTCAAAATATCCAATAAACTTGTTAGAAATATGAATGCGGATTGTCATAAATTCTGAGCCAAAAATGGCTAAACGACTCTGATTATCTGACATACCATGACTGACTGACTGACTAGTCTATGAAACCTCTAACATGAGTTTGAGCTGCTAAACATAACTGCTGGGACAAGGCCCCCAGCAAACCTTAAATGCATAACTAACATAAAGTAAATAATGACTAAACCCCGAAGAAGATAGGGCTCATCAACAAGCTAATAGGTGTAAAGTCCTACTGAGCAGATGCGTCATCCTGTAAATCCATACCTACATTGTGAAATGCAGACCCTCGGGCAATAGAAAGGGGACGTCAATATATTGAATGTACTGGTATGTAAAACAACTGAATGAAATAAATATGGCACATGAAATAACATGATAAGGACAAGAGCTTAAACCTAAAACCAGAAACCTAGTCATAACAATATCTATATATATATATATATATATATATATATATATAACATGAGTAAAAATATCTGTGGGAGAGCATTAGTATAACCGACATGTAACCACCACGTTAACACGTGGCGTCTGATCTCCGCCCAATCGCCTAAGCCATCTTGTACCTTGCCGGGTACAAGACATGCACATGACATGAATGGATCCAAAATCTCAACGGGAAAAAACATGAAGGAATCGTCCTAACTGGGCGAAGCGATCCTTATCCTACGGTGGCAAACGTAGTTTCAGGCTATCTGAGCCTTCTCGGTAATCTGTGCAACTCCCAAAAACATGAACATGAATATAGGCATCTGAGCCCATAGTTTTTCATAAACATGACTTGTAAACATGGATTGTAAGTATAATATAACATGAATATAATTACATAATATAACTTGCATGAAAACATGGGGACATGTAGGATTTCCATAAAAATAAACATAATAGTTACGGTAAGTTGTATGTAAGAACCCATGGAATGCAAAGTATGGGTTTTCATGGATTATAGACAGATTCCCAGTAACCAAAATGGAAGATTAGGAATACAATAACGAATTTATATTTCAAATATGGTAAATCATGGTACATGAAATTAGGGTTATTATGAACATGTCTAAAAACCTAGTTTGTGGTGAACTTTCGTATAATCATGGAAGAACATGGCGTGGGGAAGAACAAAGATGTTCCCACCCGTAGATAGAAACCCTACATACCTGTAAACGCTCCAATCCAACGAACTAAACTGCTTCTCTGACGAAGAACACCAAAACTTTAGTCAATCACTTCGAGAAGGATTTAATTTTGGAAATCCTATGTTTTGTTGAATAATCATGTTACCATTCATGAATTAATGTTATAATTACTTAGGAATTTTTAGAGCGATCTTACCTTGGCGTGGAAGGACGAGGAGAGGAAACAACTTAGGCTTTAGAACGGTTTCGGGAATGTCTTATAAACAAAATTTCTGACAAGTGTTTAATTTGTAGCATAGGGAATTTTGGACCTCCAGGCTCACCAAGCATGGTCTATGGCTTGCCCCTGCCTCACTTTGGGGCGAGCTCAGCGAGCTCCCCTGTCACTTTTACACTCAGTCGATAGCGTTTAGTAAAATTTGTATAAGTCCTAGCACAGAACTCTGTTCAGGCTCCAAAGTATACCGTTGGAAACCTATTTCAAAGGGCTACAACTTTAAAGTTTTCTCAAATTATTAGAATTTAATTTTCCAGCAATTGGGCTGGAAGGAACATCTATTGAAAACTTAGTCGATTCTACCGAATCTTAAGCACCTTCTCTATTAGCCATTTTGAGACGATCATATCTCTCCTTGCTCCAAACTCCACCGTCCGGTCCTTATATTCCTAAAAAGGTATTTCTACATACTACAACTTTTGTTAAGGAAACTTTTCCGACATCCTCAACGAATTCAAGCTGCGGGTGTCACGACCCAACCCGTAAAGCGCGACTAGTGCCCGAGCCGGGCACTCAAACACATTCATTAACCGATTTACAAATAGATAGCTTACGCGTATACAAACATCGACGCCGTCTCAAATGCAACCATATATATATCGAAGCCGAAAAGTCTATCAAATGGCGCAACGAGCCCAAAACATATACAAAAGCAAGCCGACAAGGCCGCCTCGGCGAATAGGATCGCCCACGAGTATCATACAATATACAAACACACACCTGCATGTGATAGGCCTAACCCACATATACGTCTAAACCTCTGTATTTACCAACGGAACCATATGACGGAAGGCCCCTCCGTACCCCCGAACAAACTCATACATATATGAAGACGAGTATATACCAAGACGTGGAACTCAACAAAAGGGAGCACTACGATTGCGCAGTATCGGTGTCCTAGACCTACGGGATCGTCGAACCGGACGTCCGTACCTGCCGCGCATGAAACGCAGCCCCCGAAGAAAGGGGGTGATGGAATATAAACAGTATGCAAAGCCGAAATATACAATAATCAAAATCGAGTCATAATCGAAGCGAAAGTCTGTAAAAGTAAGTACATATCCAAAAATACCAAAATGTTTACTTATTATAGTATTTTCGAAAAACAAATTATGCATAGGACTCGGTATCACACCAACTCTACGTCAAAATCGGCCGGCATTATCATCACATAACATACATACAAACAAATACCCAGGCGGCAATATCCTGAGAACATCCGCGCGCTAAAATACCAGTCTGCAATATCACCGGACAGTACCGCGGCCAAATACCAAACGACTATATCACATAACATACCATAACATACCGCGGCCAAATACCGCCGGCAATATCCACATAACGGCATACAAATCATTATTACCAACCCAATAGAATATGCAGCGAACTATTATATCCAAACCAAGACAATAGCCAAATCAAATTTCCTCACGAATATGCACAAGGGAACGTTTTCGTACCAATTTTTGTAGTCCATAGTCGCGTCGCTAATCTGTATATAGGTATACTAATCATTATTACAAACTCGAAAGATAAATAACGATCGTACTTGGAATCGGAATCGTAATCGTATCATATTCTTTCAAAAGTCGTCAAAAGTACATAAAGAAAGGTCGCGGGACCCACGGACGGTGTCGAGCCCGAGCCGGCCCGCCTATGGAAAGCATAGTCATTATACGTTACGCTGTGGCTTCTACGAACCTTTCATAGAAATCCCAGACCGTACCTCGAGAGTTACGACCATTCGTAGTTTTAAAATCGTTTAAGAACAAAATTCTTTTCAAAACAAACTTTTTAAAGTTTTAGTCATCTACAAGACACAAGATCCTTCTTGAAATAAACCATTCACATAGCATATCAAATTCAATTGTATCAAGGACTTACGGTCCATATCTTGACCACATTAAAGATTCCAACGTCATGCGAGCAAATATGAATCACAACATGCTCGGGTTTAAGAATAGGATTACCCCCGAAGCTCATAACTTACTTGCGTCGAGGGCATGCCAAAGAAAGCAAAGAAAGTACGCTTTACATACCTCAAACGCTTCCAAAGCTACTCCAAACTCAAGCTAATCGACCTACACCTCGCCTACACAAGGCCCAGTAACAACAAGTCATAATATGCCAAACATTAGCTATAGATATTTGGGCATTTAATTCCAATTTAGCCCTTAATTCTCGTAAATTTGATGCGCATTTCCCCGTAAATAGCCACCCCGAGAATTTAACTCTAGGCCAAAAATCAACAACAACCAACCTAGAAACATCCATAATCAATCCGAAAGGCAATACAACAATAGTAACTCTCTTTTCCATCATTCAACAACCTTCATAATTTCAATTCAATGGCGTACCTTCAAGCCAACATCGATACTTATACATTCAAATATTAACCCGAACCTATACTAACCATATTTAAAGACATTCTAAGCAATTCATACAACATTTCAAACAATCCAACAATTTCTCCAAGCTACCGAATTCAGCCCCTAAACCCAAGAACCTCACTTTACACATTCCTCATTTTCAAATCATGATTTGCATCCACAATTCACATTCTACAATGCTATTCTCATCAACATACAAAAATTACATTAAATATACAATAACCTCCAAATCAGTCCGCAACAATTACAACATCAATTTGAGTCATTCAACATTCATTTCCAACATAGAATTCATAACGACGACGACTAAAACATTAAGCGATACTAATTGTTCTTTGTCATATTCATAATCATTTTCGGCCAACACACAACATATACATATGGATAATTCTCATTCATTCTTCACCCTACAAATGCTCATAACATACTAACTAGACCTTAATTCATCACTCCAACATAACACAACACACACACCTTCACCGTGACCCCTCATACATATGGCCTCAACTTGACTATCTTTGTTTCATGATTTTCATCCATATTAACATACATACAACCTTTATAAAACATAAAACATATTCTAATTCTTACCTTTCCTCTTCAATTCCACAATAGGCTAGGGTTTCCAAAGATGAAAACTAGCGGGTTGATCGCTCCAACGACAACTTCCACGCTACTTCTAGGGACCTAAAAATAGTGGGTTTGCATCGTATCAAAATAATTTTAGAAGAGCTAGAAATGAAGTTGATTTTTCTTGTTCTTAGCCGAGAACAAGCTTGTTGTTTCTTCAACTTCCTTGTTTTTTTCTAAGTGTGGTGAATGAATGAATGGGTAGTGGTCATCCTTTACTAATGCAAGACTTTTATAAATGTCCCTTGGCCCATACATGTGTTGGAACAATAAAGAATTGAACACAAAATGGGTGAAGCGACTCCAACAAACCACGCGCCACATGCATGAAAATTGCATGATTTTCAAGTTCACTTAATTCCTTTTTGGTCCCAAATTTTCCTAATTGTTCCATACCAACAAATTCATGCACAAGTTTTGTCTCAAAACGAAATCGAAGGTCAAAAGTCTCGACATTGTACCCCGGAATGGTTTTATCTCCAACCCATCATAATGTGCAAAAATGCGGGACATAACATCCTCCCCCCCTTTAGAACATTCGTCCTCGAATGTTAAATTATCCTTACGAGATCTTATAAGCATTTGGGGGAGTTTCTTTTACAATTATCACAAACAGTTCATACATCAATCAGCATAACCAATTAAAGAGTCTAGATTACCTGTACCCGCGTCTGGTGGCGCCTCCTGATCCTGTCCCCGGGTCACGCATATAGGCGGTTCGATGGACCGCCGGGCGGGGGCTCCGCCACGGCCTCTCCCAGCCCACCGGGTGCCCCGGTATAGCCCGCCCCATTGGGCGCATAGCTACGAAGGTGAAGATGAACCGACAATCGACCGGTTGGCCGGCCCCCCCCCCCGCATCGCCCCCCGAGTGGGCAATCTCTCAGAAGTGGCCCCCGCTGGTGTAAAGCGGGTGCCGGTGGCCAGGCACGACAACACTCCCCCGTTGGCGTCCCCGGTGCCGACATCGGGGTAGGGGCGGCCTCAGCCCCCGGCCGGAATCTCCGTCCGTGTCCCACATGCGAGCCATGCGAACTCGTCCCTCTAAGTACCCCGCGCCATCTCGGGCTCCAACCGAGAAACGGCGGGGGGGTGCAGTCCGCGCCCGGCCGAGGCGGCATTCGCCTTGCCACCGCCGAGGCCGCCCGCCCGAGACCCCCGACAGTGCCGCGGACCGGCCCTTCGGGGTCGGCCCGTCATAATCCTCACGGTCGACGCCCCCGCGGCCCTTCATACCGCGGCTCGTATACTGTGCGATATCCATCCCCGCTTCCGCCGCCATCACCGTACAACTATCAATCAAGTAGTCAACCAACTCCGACGCACACTTGCGGCATCCGTCACTATACCGCCGACACAAGGTGCGCATATCCGGCCAACAATCAAACTCCCAGACCAGATTCCCCGATACCCCGCCCTCTCGTCTCAAATAAAAGAACGCCTACCCCAGCCCGCCTCATCTTCCGGAGGCAGAAAATGGGCTGCGAAGGCCCTCGTAAACTCGCTCCATACGGTCGGAGGGCACCGCCCGGACAAGCATCCACGACCGTACCAAGGCCGCGCGATCGTGGCAACCGTTAGATGCCATCTCAACCGACTCGTCTCTAAGCACTAATCAATCGCAGCTGTGCGCCCGTATCCGCCCTGGGATGAACTAGCTTTCAGGGTCCTCTCGCGGCTTTGACCCGAAAAACTTCCGGGGCGGGCCGCAAAGTGTAAAATCACGAGCCCTCCGACTATCGCGCCCGTCTACGGCGCGATCAGTCCCCTACTCCCCGTTCCCAGGACTCAGCCTACCGCCGAGTCGGACGCAACCGAACCGCTTCCTCCCAGGGTCCCATCCTCCACCCCCCTGGAAGCCTTCGGGAGCCGGAGGTGCAGCGCTTCGTACCTCGGTGGGCCGCGTGGAGCCGCCTTGTACCCAGCCCGCCGTCGCTCCAAGCTCTCCGATATTGATGGTAGCCGAACCGGGCCGGCCGGGGGCACAATATCCCAGACAGCCCCGCGCACGGGCCCTGGGTGAGGCCATCCGGCACGCCGTCCCACCGTTCCGTAGTCTTGCCCTTCCGGGCAAATTTCGTGGCCTTCGCTGAGGCATCGGCCGAAATCATAACATTTCGTCACCAAAAGGTCGTCCACGATAACACGGCTGTCGGACGATTAAGATCGAGAAGGAAAAGATAACATCTGATAAATGCAACTACGTAGCACGCAAATAGTGTGGTGCTTACAACCACCGATAAACAAGACTCTACTAGACACGGTACGTAGACATTCCGAGGACGAACTGCTGCGATGCCACTTCGTCGGCCGACCCAACCCCGGGCGCCGCGACTAGTGCCCGGTAGCTGGGCACTCAAACACATTCATTAATCCGATTCACAAATAGATAGCTTACGCGTATACAAATATCCGTATTTGTCTCCAAATGCAACCATATATATATCGAGCGGGAAGGCTATCAAATGACGCAACCGCCCAAAACATATACAAAAGCAAGCGAGCAAGGCTGCTTTACGGCGAATAGGGATCGCCCCCGTAACATGCAATATACAAACAACGTACAGATAGGCCTAACCCACATATACGTTTACGGACTCTGAACATACCAATGTATCCATGACGGGACGGGCCCCGCTCGTACCCCCGAACGACTCATACATATATAACGGACGCAGTATATACCAAGACGTGGGCTCCGAAATAGGGAGCACTCCGGCCCACGAGAATCGGTGTCCCTAGGGCAGGCGGATCGTCGAATCCGGACGTCCCGTACTGCGGGCATGAAACGCGGCCCGAAGAAGGGGGTCGATGCACGAATATGTACCGAGTATGCAAAGCGTAAATATACGATAATCAAATGCGAGGTCATAATCGAAGCGAAAATGTGATAAGTACATATCCAAAAATACCAAAATGTTTACTTATTATAGTATTTTTCTCAAGAAACAAATTATGCATAGGACTCGGTATCACACCACCTACCGCGGTCGAAATCCGGCGGCATTATCACGTCACGCAACATACCGACGTCAAATACCCGGCGGCAATATCAACTGACATACTGGCCAAATACCCGGCCAGTTATATCACATAACATACCACCATAACATAATAACACATAACATACCGCGGCCAAATACCCGGCGGCAATATCCACCGTGACGGCATACAAATCATTATTACAAACCTAATAGAATAACTAGAGCGAACTATTATATCCAAACCAAGACAATAGCCAAATCAAATTTCCTCTGAATATCACTCGGGAACGTTTCAGACCAATTTTTCAGAGTCCATAGTCACGTCACAGGAATCATAGGGTATACGAATCATTATTACAAACTCGAAAGATAAATAACTTTGATCGTACTTGGAATCGGAATCGTATTCGTATCATATTCTTTCAAAAGTCGTCAAAAGTACATAAAGAAAGGTCGCGGGACCCACGGACGGGTGTCGACCCGAGCCGGGCCCGCCTATGGAAAACATAGTCATTATACGTTACAGGGGCTTCTACGAACCTTTCATAGCAATCCGAGACCGTACGAGAGTTAAGACCATTCGTAGTTTTAAAGTCGTTTAAGAACAAAATTCTTTTTGAAAACGAAATTTTTAAAGTTTTAGTCATCTACAAGACACAAGATCCTTCTTGAAATAAACCATTCACATAGCATATCAAAATTCAATTGTATCAAGGACATACGGTCCATATCTTGACCACATTAAAGATGCCAACGTCACGGAGCAAATATGAATCACGAAAACGTACTCGGGTTTAAGAATAGGATTACCCGAAGCTCATAACCTACTTCTGCGTCGAGGGCATGCCAAAAAGAAAGAAGGTACGCTTTACATACCTCAAAACGCTTCCAAAGCTACTCCAAACTCAAGCCCTAATCACGACCTACCTCGGGGCTGCCCAAGGTCTACAACAAGTCATAATATGCCAAACATTAGCTATAGATATTTTGGGTATTTAATTCCAATTTAGCCTTGACAATTACGAAATTTGAGATTTCCCCCCGTAAATAGGCCACCCCGAGAATTTAACGGCCAAAATCAACAACAACCAACCTAGCAACATCCATAATCAATCCGAAAGGCAATACAACAATAATAACTCTCTTTTCCATCATTCAACAACATTCATATTTCTAATTCAATGGCGTACCTTCAAGCCAACATCGATACTTATACATTCAAATATTAACCGAACCCATACCAACCATATTTAAAGACATTCTAAGCAATTCATACAACATTTCAAACAATCCAACAATTTCTCCAAGCTACCCGAATTCAGCCCCCTAAAACCCAAGAACCTCACTTTACACATTCCTCATTTTCAACTCATGATTTGCATCCACAATTCACACCTCCAGAAATGCTATTCTCATCAACATACAAATTACATTAAATATACAATAACCTCCAAATCAGTCCGCAACAATTACAACATCAATTTGAGTCATTCAACATTCATTTCCAACATAAAATTCATAATGAAGACGACTAAAACATTAAGCGATACTAATTCGTTCTTTGTCATATTCCATGATCATTTTCGGCCAACACACAACATATATACATATGGATAATTCTCATTCATTCTTCACCTACAATGCTCATAACATACTAACTAGACCTTAATTCATCACTCCAACATAACACAACACACACACACTTCACGCCTAACCTCATACATATGGCCTCAACTTCAACATACTTTATTTCATGATTTTCATCCCATATTAACATACATACAACCTTTATAAAACATAAAACATATTCAATTCTTACCTTTCCTCTTCAATTCCACAATAGGCTAGGTTTCAAAAGATGAAAACTAGCGGGTTGATCGCCCAACGACACTTCCACGCTACTTTCAGGACCTAAAATAGTGGGTTTGCATCATCAAAATAATTTTAGAAGAGCTAGAAATGAAGTTGATTTTTCTTGTTCTTAGCCGAGAACAAGCTTGTTGTTTCTTCAACTTCCTTGTTTTTTTTTTCTAAGTGTGGTGAATGAATGAATGAAGTAGTGGTCATCCTTTACTAATGCAAGACTTTTATAATAACCTTGGCCCACACCACGTGTTGGAACAATAAGAATTGAACGCAAATGGGTGGCCAACTCCAACAAACCACACGGCCACATGCACGAAAAATTGCATGATTTTCAAGTTCCACTAATTTCTTTTTAGGTCCCAAATTTTCCTAATTGTTCCATACCAACAAATTCATGCACAAGTTATGTCTCAAACGAAATCGGCGGTCAAAAGTCTCGACATTGTACCCTAATGGTTTTATCTCCAACCTATCATAATGTGCAAAAATGCGGGACATAACAGTGGGTGCCCGAAGTAGGCTTGTCAACCACTTTCGTAATATGTACAGATTTCAAATTTTGCGCTAAAACTCTAACGATACGAGTCTAACCTTACTTCTAAGATACAGGGTGTAACATTATCTCCCCTTTGGGATCATTTGTCCTCGAATGACGGGTCATGGTTAAGAACATGGTTGGAGATGGCTTGAATACATAAACGTGAAGGAAATATGACATGAGATATAGGGACTGAGCTGACATGGCATGATTACATGGAAACATGAATACTGAAGCATGAGACATGACTCCTGAATACATGAACGTGAACGTGAAACATGGGACATGAATATGTAAGGGACATGACATAGATATGGAAGTTAGTTACCTTGAGCATTCTCTGCCGGTTCCTCGAACAAGCATAGATACTTGGATTTCATATCTGCTTCAGCTTCCCATGTAGCCTCCTCAACTTTCTGACTTCACCATAAAATTTTAACTGAGACAACTTCCTTACCTGAAGATCAAGAATGGATACGGGGATCTCTTCATAGGTCAAACCATCCTTAACCGTAATAGTATCAATAGGAACAACCAATGACGGGTCGCCCACACACTTTCTCAACATGGATACATGAAACACTGAGTGTACAGCTGCCAAATCTTATGGTATCTCAAGTTCATAAGCTACTTGACCAACCCTCCGCAGGATAAGGTCCAATATATCTGGGACTAAGCTTCCCTTTCTTGTCAAAATCTCCTCACACCTTGAAACTTGAAACTTTAAGTCCCTTCTCCTCTCAATGGTTTAGGACTTCTAGAGACTCTGAGCCGTTCTCAAATGCCCTTGGATCAACTTGACTTTTTCCATAGCCTGATAGACCAAATCTGGACCTAACAAATCAACCCCCTACTAGCTAACCAAAGCACAACACAAACTGCAAAGGGCATCATAACATGCATGACATGGCATAACAGGGTATGGGAACATGAACGTGGCTAATATGAATACTGGACTAACATGAATACGTGAATGATAATTTTCATAAATCTCAGTCTGACATGAACATATAAGTACTGAAGAGAAAGAATACATAGATACTATACAGGAGATTTGAGAAGAATTCTTAGGCACGAATGACATTAGTACTGGAACACTAGCATAGACATGACACAATTGCATGGACATAAGGAGCATGACATGGAACATGAATACTAACTGACGTGGATACATGAGTACTAAACTGACATAAGATCTGAATGCGTGAAAACATGGATATCATAACATGAAACCTCAATGTTGAAAAACATAAATGTTATGTTATAGCAGGAGATCTGTATGCTGAGCGTAGATGGGATCCGAACACTTAGAGGTTTGATCATAGATGTTCATGTATCACTACGATAGACATATTAGGTAGGAGTACTACTTAGGATTTGAACGTAAGTGCAACTCGGTGCGAATGAGACAAACTTGAGTCATATAACAGAAATATGATCCTAAAATATAGCATAAGCTCTATCATAGGCATGATATGAATACGTTGATTACGCAGAATACTTTTCAGGGATAGTGCCATAGTAGGTACCTAAAAGGATCTCACTTTGAAATTGGAACGTACCTTACTCTGAACCTTACCTTGTTCTCTCTGAAACATAGCTATTAATACCTTGGATCATCTTGATTATTATCGTGGGAGGATTATGAATGATTGAGGGAACATGAATTATAGGTACGAATCATATAGGACACTTCGTTTTAAAAGCACATACATGACATGGGTACAAAAAACACGATAGATACGTGAGACATGGATACAATTTTTTTTTTTTTTGGCTTTAGACATGAGCACAACCTAATATGCAAAGCATGGAAGAACACTTCTTTTGCATAGACCACTATCGTGATGGAGTCTTCATTCTTAAATCATATTCATGGAGTGTAAAATGCTAACATAGTCACCATATAGTACATAAGGTATGAGTAGAGTACTTCTGGGCATAAGTACCACCTAGTACATGAATTACTCCAGGATTAGGAACGTAACATTAACTCAAAATTTTCTATCTCGACGTTTATTAATATAAGAAACACATGATATACCATGTTACCTTGTCGTACCATCTCCCCCTTAGTTCAAAAGCTAACATTTTAAGCCTGAGGATTCCTTAAGTTTAGCAATAAGTCGCTATCTAATCATTATGTTGGTTCTGCCTAACTGGTACTGACACGGTAATTCTAGCTTAACTTTAACTCACTTGGCTTTAACACATACTTGGTATACTACAACTGTTACCCACTTACTAGCGTTAACCTAACCAAGGATACCAAATCATACTTCTACTAGCCCTGATGGAATTGGTAATTCACTAAATCTACTCATGACTTACTATTTTTCTACTAACCACCTGCTAATCATCATGTTCTATTGTTCTGTTTTGAATAACTAGCATGAAGCATAAGGTTATTTCTAACTTCCCTCATCCTCTGACCTATTCTTCGATCGCGTACTATTTTTTTCGACTACCGTCATGGATCAATCGTAGGGTAATCACGTGTCTCTTAAATAAAAGATTGAAATACCTAACCCCAAGCTTTCTATAAACTTTAATATCATGTCAAAGTATACACATCTGGGGTAAACACTTAATCACCCGACCTGAGAGGGAACTGTCAGCTATTCTTATCTCATAGTAATACCTACTTGTTGTAGTAACTTACTAATGTAGTGCTTTCTTGGGCCTAATCGATTAAACTTGAACCAACTCGAAATCACCTCCTCCGTAACATCAAACTTGTCTCGATCTGGCATGAATTTTTTTTTTTTTGCCATTAGGCCCTTTTCGTGCTCAAACTATATGACGTTTATGCCGTCGCGACCAAGTTCCTGTCCTATCATTCCTTAGGGTCTCAAATCTGACTATCATCCTTATACTTATGGCTCCATGGCCAAAATAAAAATAAACTTATTCCCTAAGTTATAGAACATAAATATATACTACTGTGCTGAAACCTGTCCTTCAGAGGGTACTAACACTAGGTAAATTACTTCATGCGTTATTTGGCGAGTCTTGGGTCTTAATCCGGGCTTAAAACATGGGGAGACTTCACTGTAGTAGTCGTGACCTACACTTTATCTTTGAACCTATAGGAATAACTGCATACTCACATGCCACAAACAAAAAAAATCCAGATACACTGAAAATTGAAGATCTTATAGCCTAATCACTGAATACTGGCATACAGAATAACCATAACTCTGCAAACTACAAGATTGTATAACTGATAACTGAGGTGAACTGATAACTATAAAACATGATACTGCCCTGGTCCTTTTACGATAAGGGTAATGTTCTGTTCTATAATGACTATGAATTTTGTCCCACTCTTAATATCCTCTCAACTCTCATCTGTAAACATACACCACCCAATGGGTAATCATCCTCACTAGGACCTTTGATTTCTTGCTCGTTACTTGCATATTAGATACGTTCTGAATTCGATAGGAAGAAAATAAACTGATCTAAGCTTCGTGGCACGAGTTAGGAAAGTTCCTGAATAAATGGCTCTAATTGCAAGATCTAGAGTATGAAAGAAGTGAGACAATCCTGAATGTCTTGGTAGTTAACCATTTATATGTGTGGCCGACACATATATATAAAGGAAACTCCACTGGACACGATTTCATAGACTCCCTAAGACACTTCAACCTAAGCTCTGATACCAAGCTTTGTCACGCCTCGAAGCATGGCCTGGGCGTAACACGGTGCTCGGTGCCTTACTGCATGTGACCGACCGAACCACATGGCTTGCTGAATTATCATGAGGCATAACATGAGTGTAATATGACATAAAAATAATGAACCTTACTAAACATGAGATTTCAAAATATCCAATAAACTTGTTTAAAACATAAATGCGGATTGTCATAAATTTTGAGCCAAAGATGGCTAAACAACTCTGATTATCTGACATACAATGACTGACTGACTAGTCTATGAAATCTCTAACATGAGTCTGAGCTGCCAAACATAACTGCTGGGACAAGGCCCCCATTAAGCCTTAAATGCATAACTAACATAAAGTAAATAATGACTAAACCCCGAAGAAGATGGGGCTCATCAACAAACTGATACGTGTAAAGTCCTACTGAGCAGATGCGACGTCCTATAAATTCGTACCTGCATCGTGAAATGCAGGCCCCCAGGTAATAGATATGGAACATCAGAATATTGAATGTACTGGTATGCAAAACAACTGAATTAAATAAACATGACACATGAAATAACGTGATAAGAGCTGAAACTGAAACTGAAACCTGGTCATGAACATGAATATATAACATGAATATAAATATAACCGACATGTAACTACCACGTTAGCACGTGGCGTCTGATCTCTGCCCGATCAGCTAAGCCATCTTGTACCTTGCCTGGGTACAAGACATGAACATGACATGAATTGATCCAAAATCCCTCAATGGGGAAAACATGAAGGAATCGTCCTAACTGGGTGGACCGATCCTTATCCTATGGTGGCAAACATAGTTTCAGGCTATCTGAGCCTTCTTGGTAATCTGTGGAACTTCCAAAAACATGGACATTATTATAGGTGGCATCTGAGCCCATGATTTTACATAAGCATGCCTTGTAAAAATGGATTGTAAGTATAATATAACATGAATATAATTACATAATATAACTTGCATGAAAACATGGGGACACATAGGATTTCCATAAAAATAAACATAATATTTCATAACTTGCATGTAAGAACCCATGGAATGCAAAGTATGGGTTTTCATGGGTTACAGACGGATTACCAATAACCAAAATGGAAGATTAGGAATGCAATAACTAATTTATAATTCAAATAAGTTAAATCATGGTACATGAACTTCGGGTTATCATGAATATGTCTAAAACCCTAGTTTGTAGTAACCTTTCGTATATTCATGGAAGAACATTGCGTGGGTAAGAACAAAGATATTCTCATGCGTAGATAGAAACCCTACATACCTATAAATGCTCCAATCCAATGAACTAAACTGCTTCTCTGACGAAGAACACCAAAACTGTAGCTTTGAATCACTTGACAAGGATTTACATTTGAAATCCTAAGTTTTGGTTGAAGAATTATGTTACCATTCATGAATTAATGTTAGAATTACTTAGGAATCATTAAAGCTATCTTACCTTGATGTGGGAGGATGAGAAGAGGAGGAAAACGACTTCTTAGGGCTTTAGAACGAAGTTGGAATGTCTGATAAATGAAATTTTGAGTTAAGTGTTGAATTTATTGCATGGGGCATTTTGGACCTCTAGGCTCGCCCAGCGCGGTCTATGGCTTGCTCCCCGCCGCTAGTGAGGCTCCCCGTCACTTTTACACTCGGTACGTATTCGCAAATGGGTATAACTCCTAGCACATAACTCCGTTTGAGCTCCACAGTGTTTAGTTGGAATGCTATTTCAACGGGTTACAACTTTCATGTTTTAAGGTTTCTCAAATTATTAACGGATTTTCCTGTAATTGGGCTGGAAGGAAGATGCGTCGAAAACTTAGTTGATTCTACTGAATCTTAAGCACCTCTCCATTATCTATTTTGAGATGATCATATCTTCTCCCTCCAAACTCCATTTGGCCAGGTACTTATAAGCCTGAAAAGGTATTTCTACATACTACAACTTTCGTTAAGGAACCTTTTCCAAATTCTCAACGAATCGTGGGTTTAAGTCACAGGCTTGTCAACCACTTTCATAATACGTACAAATTTCAAATTTTCTGCTAAAACTCTATGGATACAATGTCTAACCTTAGTTCTAAGATATGAGGTGTAACAGGTTTGCCTACCGAGGTGGGAAAGGTAGGTGCCCGCACGACTTAGCTAAACTGGGTCGTGACAGATACCATTTCGATTAAAGTAGCACGAAGGAAAGAAAGAATTGAAAGTTTCCTAAATGTCTCATATGCTCTCGCAGATAATCACGGAGCTCATCGTACTGATCCACAAGACTGTATGTTACACTCCGTAGTTCTGTACGCTAAAATTCGCAACTGCTGGTCGTTTCAAGTATGGAAGTTACAAGTCGGTTTGGCAAGCTAGAAATTTGGTCTGTGCGAACGCGCCACCATTAGGCACGAACGCGCAGAAGGAGGGCAGCTAACTTAGCGCGAACGCGCCACTTCTAGGAGCGAATGCGCTGAGCAATTGTTAGGTCGGTGCAACCCGACCCTGGAATCTTATAAAAAAGGGTTTACCCTCTTATTTTCTTCAAACCACCCCTGAAAATCATCCCAAACCTTCTGGAAATTTCCTCCAACTTCTAGATATCAATTTTAATGCAAATCGAGTATAATCCACGGATTCTGGCCTAGACAGTGTATAGTTGCGATTATAAAATCGTATAGTGACGAGTCTTTGCTCATATTCAAGGTGTAAAGGGAAGATATTGCCGTACTAGCGGGAATAAGGTATGAATCTCTTCTTATTAATGCTAATCTTAGTTAGTTCCAAAGGAGAAACTATTAAATAGTCGTACTACAAGTTGTTTAATTGGGAAAGTTGGAAAATATCGTGTGGGATGTTTTATGAAACATAATGGTGTTGGCAATGATGTTGTTTGTCACGATCCAACCCCGTAGGCCGTGACTAGTGCCCAAGCTGGGTACTCACACACATTCAATAACCCGAATCACATACAGATAACTTATTCATATACAAATATCGAACGACATCTCAAGGTCGCTCGCAAACACAAAATATATATATATATATATATATATATATATATATATATCACGAAGCTTGACAAGGCTATCATATGGCGCAACGTCCCAAAACATATACACAAATGGCCGACAAGGCCGCCACGACGATCGGGACAGCCCAAATATATACCGTACGAACACAATCGAACGTAAATATTCACAACCCACATATATGTCTACGGACCTCTAAATGAACAACGATGCAATCATATGACGGGACAAAAAACATGCCGTACCCCTGAATAAACAAATACATATGAAAAAGAAATATACCAAAATATATTAAAAAGGGGGGCACTCCCAAGGAGAATAGGGGTCCTGGGGCGGATCACCGAAAGGGCGTTCGATCCGGGGGAAGCGCCCCCGAAAAAGGGGGGCGGAATATGCGAGTAGGAAAAAGAAATACGAAACAAATCTTTTCAAAAAGAAAGGGAAAATAAGTATAATATCCAAAAACCCCGTTTACTTTTAAAAAAAAAAATCATGCAGGGGCCGGGAATGGGGCGCC
>NW_026725305.1:0-9937 GCF_029784015.1 Lycium ferocissimum
CAAGAAAGAAATCCTTTTGTCAATAATGAAGCCTCGGCCCCAAAGTTTTCTCCAGAGATAATCCAAAAACACTCAAAATATTCATAATTCATAAAAACCCCCCAATCAAATGAAAAACAATATAAAACAAGGCTAAGAAAAGACTATTGGCATTAAATCTTGCCAAATGAAGAAAGGGCCTTGTTTGGTATTTATGTAGTTTTGGGGATTGGCCTTCAAGGGCCCAAACACGCCCCTCCTTGCATAGATAGCCCCTCAATCAACTTTGCTCAGGCCTTCTTGCAACCCCAAAACCCCTCTCCCAAAGTAGCCCCATAAATGCCCCCGGGAAATAAAAGGCCTTGAACAAAGCTGAATTGTTCCTTTTAAGAGGCGCCTTGGGCCTTGGACTCTTGACTTCTCCCCCTCTATCTCCCGTAGCGAAGGCCCCAAATGACTCTTTAAATCTCCGCTTGCCCCTGGGGACCCGCTACTAAATCCTTGGAGAAGTTTGAGTAGTTGAGTCATTTGTGCCTTTTTTGGTTTGTATCATCCTCCCCCCCAAAAAGGTTCGTCCTCGAATAAACCCAAACAAGCCCCGGGGGAAGACTCAAAAACATCTCCTGAGGATTGAGGTTGCCTGTAAATAAATCATATTCTCCAAGGATGAACAAACTTGTGGTACCCCAAACCATCTTGACAATCATGACTAACTTTGCCTGAGGTATCGAAAGGATTCCTCAAGGTTAAAAGACATAAGGATGAGTAATAAAACCGTGGTTGAAAATGAAGTATCACTCGGTTTGGGTTTTTGACTGTAGCATAATGTCCAACAAAAACACTCTCATTTTTCAAACAAGGACTCCCAGATAGTGCTCTCAAATCACACAAGGTGTCACCGGTTCAAAGGGACGAACATCAATCAAGTGTGGTGAGAACTGATATTTGAATGTGAGCATATACGCATAAGATGCACTCCTTATATGCTTTCAAGAATGCCATCATATGCAAACAAGTAATAACGTACTTGAAATTTTTTTGAAACCTCTAAGCCAGGTGTATACAATAAGATTACTAAAACATTCTTTTATTGCTTTTACATCAAGTAAAACAGGTAACTGTACAAACTTGTATTACAATACAAACCGACTCCCAAACCCACGACTGAAACCTCTCGCAAAGTCTCTAATCGTAATCTTGACTCTGGCACGTATACTCTGACTCGGCTTCACTCCAGGCCAAATGGAGCTTGCCAACTTCGCTGGAACATCTTCTACATTAACTTCGATCCGTCTGGGTGTACCTGCGCGGCATGAACGCAGCCCCCGAAGAAGAGGGGTCAGTACGAGCAATGTACTGAGTATGCAAGACATGAATAATAATAATACGAACAAGAACGTAAGTATGAACAACAATACCATGGGATTATAGAGTCTGTGATGAGATAAGAGGATAGCCTGTACCTATAAGTGCCCTTGGGCAGATGCTGTACTTTCTTAGCTTTCCTTACTCATAGATATATATATATAAAAACAAAGAATATATATTATATTGCCGAGGCGTCGGCAGCCGATCCATTTAACCATAATATGCACACCCCGCGTCCGGGCATCCCGCGTCCGGGACGATATCATGTGCTATACTCAACCGATCAGGTGGATATGCGTACATAACGCTCTCGCCCTTATCCCTATTTTCCCCGTAAATATATGCATGCTTCAAGTATAAATATCGGCGTCTATGCGCGCCCCTGTCTCATTCAGCATATATATATATCAGCGTCTATAGCGCTCTGATTTTACCATTATATTCCATGTATATTTATCAGCGCCTATATAGCGCTCTGATTCTGTTATTATATATATATATATGTCGGGTTATAGACATGGCATAGCTGACATCATAGAATCATAGGTAACAGGGAATCATGGAATCATAGGTATCATAGAATCATAATCCTCGTAGGATCCCAGTCATCATAGTATCATGGTCGCTGCTTTAGTCGCTAAGACTTTCAATATTGTAAAACTTGGTTTTTAAAGAAAAGAATATTTTGGAAAACACTTGTAAACTTTTGGTGAGGAAAAATCATGCATTGGGGTTAAGGGTTTAATTAAAACAATTCTTATTTAGTAGTCGAAAAGATGTCCAAAAGTTTCCTTAAATTATAGAATGAAAGTAAGCTAAATGGAACAATAGGAGAGAATTCGGGAATAGTGGGCCCACCTCGAGTCAAACGAGGCGGCGTATCAAATTTACGTATATTACAGTTCATGGCGTCACTTGGGAGGGTCTTAGGGTAATCGAGCCTTATTTGGGTAAGTTCTGGATGCTTAAGAAGTTTTTCCGACATTTCGCGCAAGTTCTAATTCAATTCTACTGAATGAATAGTAACTATTTTCAATCTTAGGTTTCAAGAAAAGGAATGATCCCCGAGGCCCGTATCCAACTTAGTATGTCTACGACATGCCATAGAAAGAAGGGTGAAGTCTTACATACCTCTTTCTGCTCCTTTTGCTACTCCGAATCCACGTTGCAAACTCGCTAAAATCCACAATTTGGTCATGTTTACCAAACCTTGATTAGAAGCCTTTTGAGTTGGATTCTTAAATGAACTTGGCTACCGAAATTTTGGCAAAGCATTTCCCGTAAATATACCATGCCACCAAGTTTAACTTGGCCGATTTCAATCAACAAGAACCCGAGAATGGAACTCGGCCACAATGTCAACAATCTTACAAACAACATTCAATTCATATTCAATTCATTTCGATTCAATTTACATAACGTTCCAACAACTTAATCTACATACTACTTCATCCAACACCTTCCGATTTCAACAAAAACAATAACGACTTAATTCTTTCTTTCAAACTCATAAGCTATATCGACAATTCCACACATTTATAACATTACTTCTATGAATTCAAGAAAGCATATTGAAATCGCATAACGTCCCCAAATCAGCCCACATCCATCTTATCTTCAATTTGCACCATCAAACATTCATTTTCATCATAAAATTCACAACAACAACAACAAGTAAGCTACTAGATACATGGTTCATTCCTTTGCTACACCAAACAGCCCATACTCTCGGCTACAACATCAACATTATCATTCCATGTATTTCATTCATTTCAACACGTTACAACACACACGACAAGCTAAACACAATTAACTCATCACTCATAACACACAACCAACACACACGGCCAAATGACCACTTCCACGGTCCAATCTCCACATCCATATTTTCATGTTCTTCATTCAATTCTACATACTACAACACCAACAAATCATACATGACACATGAAAAAAAGAATTAAAACTTGCCTTGTTCTACCTCCTTCTTCATTCGGCTAAGGCCATGAATCATGTACATGGATGGTTTTCTTGTCCCAACAACTAGCTCATGATAATAAGGACCTTCCAAAGGGTTGAAAAGCTTGAAGAAAACTCCCTCCATGGTCACCTCTATGGCAAATTTGGTTCGCTGCCACCCCTCAAACCGTGCCTTCTCCTTCTTTTTTTTTTCTTCATCTTTCTTCATGTTTCTAGAGAAATGAAAGATGAATACTTATCTTGTTTTTTTGTCTTTCATCACATGCTTATATATATATATATGTAGAGAAAGGGAGGTGGCCGGTTGCCCCTCTTTATTTTTCTCAAATTTTCTTTAATTCTCTAGAAATTTCCTTGTAGTAAAAATAAATAACCCCTTGACTTGGTCAACCCTTGCCCTTATATGCATATCTTGCAACATAAGATAAACACCTATCCCTTTTTTAATGGCTTAAATTAATTGGCCAACATGGACACCTTGGCCATTTCATGAAATTATGTTTCCAACTTCTAGCCTCCAATTTCTCCTTATTCTAAATTTACCCTTAATGCTCCATTCCAATAAAACGATGAATTCGCAACTCATACACTCTAACAAAATTGTAACCTTGTCCTATTCTTCCCACTATTATCTCGGAACATTTAAATGTACAAAAATACGAGGTGTAACATCCTTCCCCCCTTTTGGAACATTCGTCCTCGAATGTTCAACTAGTCTTACAGGGTCGCATAAGTACCCCGGGGGAGCTCTTTTTCAAAGCTGTTCCCATCCTCCATACTAGCTCTTATGCTATCCAATACCGTTCTCTTTGTCGTATTCTTTCTTTTCATACACGTCCATTTTCCGGCGTCGCACTACTCAAAATTTGTGCGAACTTCTCATATTACCTTGAACATTATCCAGACTTCTATCCACTTGGTGTCGGTTTTTTTCCGACCTTACTAAGTCACTTCAGTAAAAGGTCTCCTCAGTAGCTCAAGCGTTCATATCACACACATTACCGTATCAACTGTCTTTATCTCATCCTTACATTTCTCTTACCTGCTTCCCCCCCTTTGGGGCGCACCTATACCATTATCCATTTGTACTTCGTCTCATATCCTCATTCCCAACCTCAATCTACAGTGGAATAATAACAGCTTACTTGGCAACACTTAAACCATTCCTTACTCGATTAATGCTTTTGTACCGTAACTTCGGTTCTTTGGGATTCACATGTCCACCGATATAATTATGTCTGGGATATCCTACACCTTTATACATACATATATTCAATTACTACTAACTAGCCCACAAAATACGTCCAAACGCTGTTCAAGCCTATCCTAGTTCTAGGGCTGTGTTGTACTCCCCGTCTTTTACCAAGCCAATTCGCCTCGTCTTACGCGTCCTCTTGAGGTTTCCAGCTATCCCATATACTCTAATTTTCCTTAGGCTACCCTAACTTTTCATTTGTCTCTTATGTCTCAATTTACAAAATTCCTCGTCAACTTCCGCGGGGTCACCCATCATAGAATTGTTCCCACCTGAGCACGCTTAACCTCAAAACTTTGGTGGGGTTCGGTGCCTTAACACTGATACTTTCGCGTCTGCTTTCCCACATGGCCTTTACTACATGATTTAAAGCTAGTCGAAGCCTCACAGTTTCCGGAACATTCTCGTAATACGTCCTTTCTTTTACATTTACCACTTTACCCTTCTCCCTTCTCGATATCCACTTCCTGCCGGTGCATGACTATTGCCTGCCTGGCGCCCAACTTCACGTAACAGAACAAATATGTCCATCCAGTCTCACCTCTTTTGACTTCCATATTATTTCTTGCCTCTTTCCGCCAATACTGGGCGCCTACGGTAATCGACGATTAGCATATGGAATCTTATTTCCTATGACTTGGCTCTATCGCACGATCACAGGACAGAAAGAAGGTCAACAATTCCTAAATGCCCCGTAGCCTCCTGTTTATAAATGTGGCCGGCTTCACACCATAAACAGGACTCTACCGGACACGACTTTGCAGACAACCCTTGGACCGACCTGCTCTGATACCACTTTGTCACACCCCGACCTCACTAGGGTGTGATGGGCACCCGACCCCGTAACCGGAGCCGAGCGGACCCGCTGACCCTTACTACGTACTTGAAATTTTTTTGAAACCTCTAAGCCAGGTGTATACAATAAGATTACTAAAACATTCTTTTATTGCTTTTACATCAAGTAAAACAAAATCGTACAAACTTGTATTACAATACAAACCGACTCCCAAACCCACGACTGTCGCAAAGTCTCTAACCGTAATCGGGACTCGGCACGTATACTCCGACTCGGCTTCACTCCGTGCCAAATGGAGCTTGCCAACTTCGCCGGAACATCTTCTACATTAACTTCGATCCGTCCTGGGTGTACCGCGCGGCATGAACGCAGCCCCCGAAGAAGAGGGGTCGCACGAGCAATGTACCGAGTATGCAAGACATGAATAATAATAATACGAACAAGAACGTAAGTATGAACAACAATACCATGGGATTATAGAGTCCGTGATGAGATAAGAGGATAGCTCGTACCTATAAGTGCCCTTGGGCGATTCGTACTTTCTTAGCTTTCCTTACTCATAGATATATATATATATAAAAACAAAGAATATATATTATATTGCCGAGGTCGGCGCAGCCGATCCATTTAACCATAATATGCACACCCCGCGTCCGGCATCCCGCGTCCGGACGATATCATGTGCTATACTCCAACCGATCGTGTGGATATGCGTACATAACGCTCTGCCCTTATCCCTATTTTCCCCGTAAATATATGCATGCTTCAAGTATAAATATCGGCGTCTATAGCGCCCTGTCTCATTCAGCATATATATATATCAGCGTCTATAGCGCTCTGATTTTACCATTATATTCCATGTATATTTATCAGCGCCTATATAGCGCTCTGATTCTGTTATTATATATATATATATGTCGGGTTATAGACATGGCATAGCCGACATCATAGAATCATAGGTAACGGGGAATCATGGAATCATAGGTATCATAGAATCATAATCCTCGTAGGATCCCGGTCATCCATCATAGTATCATGGTCGCTGCTTTAGTCGCTAAGACTTTCAATATTGTAAAACTTGGTTTTTAAAGAAAAGAATATTTTGGAAAACACTTGTAAACTTTTGGTGAGGAAAAATCATGCATTGGGGTTAAGGGTTTAATTAAAAACAATTCTTATTTAGTAGTCGAAAAGATGTCCAAAAGTTTCCTTAAATTATAGAATGAAAGTAAGCTAAATGGAACAATAGGAGAGAATTCGGGAATAGTGGGCCCACCTCGAGTCAAACGAGGCGGCGTATCAAATTTACGTATATTACCGTTCATGGCGTCACTTGGGAGGGTCTTAGGGTAATCGAGCCTTATTTGGGTAAGTTCTGGATGCTTAAGAAGTTTTTCCGACATTTCGCGCAAGTTCTAATTCAATTCTACTGAATGAATAGTAACTATTTTCAATCTTAGGTTTCAAGAAAAGGAATGATCCCCGAGGCCCGTATCCAACTTAGTATGTCTACGACATGCCATAGAAAGAAGGGTGAAGTCTTACATACCTCTTCTCGCTCCTTTTGCTACTCCGAATCCACGTTGCAAACTCGCTAAAATCCACAATTTGGTCATGTTTACCAAACCTTGATTAGAAGCCTTTTGAGTTGGATTCTTAAATGAACTTGGCTACCGAAATTTTGGCAGCATTTCCCCCCGTAAATATACCATGCCACCAAGTTTAACTTGGCCGATTTCAATCAACAAAGAACCCGAGAATGGAACTCGGCCACAATGTCAACAATCTTACAAACAACATTCAATTCATATTCAATTCATTTCGATTCAATTTACATAACGTTCCAACAACTTAATCTACATACTACTTCATCCAACACCTTCCGATTTCAACAAAAACAATAACGACTTAATTCTTTCTTTCAAACTCATAAGCTATATCGACAATTCCACACATTTATAACATTACTTCTATGAATTCAAGAAAGCATATTGAAATCGCATAACGTCCCCAAATCAGCCCACATCCATCTTATCTTCAATTTGCACCATCAAACATTCATTTTCATCATAAAATTCACAACAACAACAACAAGTAAGCTACTAGATACATGGTTCATTCCTTTGCTACACCAAACAGCCCATACTCTCGGCTACAACATCAACATTATCATTCCATGTATTTCATTCATTTCAACACGTTACAACACACACGACAAGCTAAACACAATTAACTCATCACTCATAACACACAACCAACACACACGGCCAAATGACCACTTCCACGGTCCAATCTCCACATCCATATTTTCATGTTCTTCATTCAATTCTACATACTACAACACCAACAAATCATACATGACACATGAAAAAAAGAATTAAAACTTGCCTTGTTCTACCTCCTTCTTCATTCGGCTAAGGCCATGAATCATGTACATGGATGGTTTTCTTGTCCCAACAACTAGCTCATGATAATAAGGACCTTCCAAAGGGTTGAAAAGCTTGAAGAAAACTCCCTCCATGGTCACCTCGAACCAGCCCCTCAAACCGTGCCTTCTCCTTCTTTTTTTTTTCTTCATCTTTCTTCATGTTTCTAGAGAAATGAAAGATGAATACTTATCTTGTTTTTTTGTCTTTCATCACATGCTTATATATATATATATGTAGAGAAAGGGAGGTGGCCGGTTGCCCCTCTTTATTTTTCTCAAATTTTCTTTAATTCTCTAGAAATTTCCTTGTAGTAAAAATAAATAACCCCTTGACTTGGTCAACCCTTGCCCTTATATGCATATCTTGCAACATAAGATAAACACCTATCCCTTTTTAATGGCTTAAATTAATTGGCCAACATGGACACCTTGGCCATTTCATGAAATTATGTTTCCAACTTCTAGCCTCCAATTTCTCCTTATTCTAAATTTACCCTTAATGCTCCATTCCAATAAAACGATGAATTCGCAACTCATACACTCTAACAAAATTGTAACCTTGTCCTATTCTTCCCACTATTATCTCGGAACATTTAAATGTACAAAAATACGAGGTGTAACAGATCAAGAGGTGAGATGTAAACACATTCTTTGACCAACTATATCAACATCGTCACTAACTAGAGGTATATTAAACACATCACAAAGATCCTCGGGTAGTGAATTATCATTACAAGCAAGTTGATCAATACAAGTTTCAACGAGTTGGTAGTATGTCAAACTCGCAAGAATTACTAACATGATGACCACGTGACATTGTACTACCAATCAATTCACAAGTGTCAACACTAGGTGGTGGACACAAATCGATCTTACAAGAAGAATCAATTTGGTCATCTAAAGGATCAACTAGTGTTTGAGCACCTTCATTCAATAATGCCTTATAATTCAAAGCACAAGTAAAGTCAACGGCTTACTAGGTGCACAATCAACTGCGTTACAAGAAGCATCTATTCGGTCATCAATAGGATCAACTAGTGTGGGGACACTTTCAATAATGGCATTACCTACACGGCAAAGAAGATTAGGCTTAACGCAAGGTAAACTAACTTTCATACTTGACTTGACATTAAAATCATACGAAGATGTGAGTATAAGGATAAGTGATCTTACCTTGGTGTTCATGCGCTCCTTTGACCAATGGAAGGAATGGTTGGCCGCCGTCCTTTCCTTCAAGCATGGGGTTCTCTCAAAAGAGGTACCTCAAAGATTCATTTCTTCTCACATGTGGCTTGGGATATTGGCTTCTCAATATCCTTTTCATGTCCTCCAAGTCTTGATGGGACTCCTCACTTGTCTCCACAACATTTCACATACTCCCGATATTTGACAAGCTTTGAGTCAAAAGTTTGAAGTGAAGTCCATCTTCATTTCTTGTGAATAGTTATAGTTAGTGAAGATTTACTCCACATGGACTCCGTTTTCTCTATTCTTCTCCACCTTGCTTCCTTAGCCAAGGTAGCTATTTCGCATACGGGTATCTCGCACTTTTTGCTCTTGGACTCTTCCTAGTAAGTATGCGTAGGAAAGAGAAATTTTCTTTCTTGTCTTCTCACAAAGTCGATGCCAATCTTGTTCATGTGGGATTCCATGCTTTTGGAACCAAGGACTTCTTAAACATACGATAATTATCCATTGGAAGCACATCACATCAAACCTCTCTCTTGGTACTCGCTAACCGAAATGGATACCATCACCCTCCTATCAACCCAATATCCCTCGTCATAATAAGGATTTCGCCTAATCACACAAGGTAGCCTTAACCTTCAATCGCACAAGGTGATGAAATTGTGTAACAATCATCATCAAGCATAAGGATTCCCCCTTTAACAAAGATTTACCTTCTCCAGAATCCCTGGGAAACCCCCCCTAGACACTCCAACAGTACTTACATTCCCACGCATCCCCGGGGAAGGGAAATACCAAAAAAGCAAAGCATGCCCATGCCTTTAAAACAACATTAGCACTTCCACCCCAGACAATTCCCCTAGTCCATTTTAAAGGATTTTCCCCAAGACCCAAAGAACCGGGAGGGAAATCATACCCCGAGTCTCTTCATCTTCTGATATGAAAA
>NW_026725306.1:0-6405 GCF_029784015.1 Lycium ferocissimum
CTTCGGGGTTGATTTCATCCCCCGGGTGCTCGTTTGGAACCCCGGGTTTAGGACCCCCCCCTTTTTGGAGTCCCCGTCCGGGCCCACATTTTGGTTTTCGTTATATAGTGTATGTTTTTCGGCCGGGGCCCCCCCTCAATTTTTTGTGATTACTCTTGGGTCCGAGCATTTTTGGGGTTTTGGGGTAGTATTGTTCGGTTGCATTTAGAATTATGGCCTTAAGTTATATGTATGATATATATATATATATATAAATGAATATGCGTCACCGTGCTTTCCCGTATGTATAAGTTCTTAGTATGTTTGCTGTGAGCTGATTATGGAAAGTAGAGGGTGCGAGTGCCCGGCGAACTGGGTCAGCCTACGGGGTTGGGTCGTGACAAAAATATTTTGTCCTTTGCCTCCGTTAGTTTTTATTTCACAAACATGTTGGTAGAAACCAGTTAGGTAACGTGTTCTATCCATTGGCGAGATGTAGGTATACATTGGGACAGACACCTTGGTCGTGTAAAGCTAACATGAGTCTTTAGCACATATTCAATCGGAAAGATCTCAATTTGAGGTATCTCGAGGTAGTTTGGAGTTTCTTAAGGACTATGATATGACCATTTTTTTTATCATCCGAGGCAAAGCCGATGTTGTGGAGGTTGCAGTAGCAGATGTCAGTGAGTATGGGCAGCCTAGCTTGGTTGCAAGTTGGAGAGCATTTATTGGCTATAGATGTTCAGTCCTTGGCAAATATCATGGTGAAACTTGATATTTAGAAACATGTTAAGGTTATGTCTTGTGTGGAGGCATGATCTTCTTTGTTGGAGTAGATTAGGGTCCGTCAGTTCGAAGATACGAAGTTGTGTAAGATTCGAGACAAGATATGGCAAGAAAAGGCCAAGGAGGTGATTTTTTCGATAACCAGTGGTGTTTTCGAGGATCAAGGGACCGTATATGTGTTCCCTTAGTGGGGGATTTGATTAGATTGATCTTGGAGGAGGCTCATAGTTCAAGGTATTCTATTCATCCGGGGGCTGCAAAGATGTATTGGGATTTGAAACAACATTATTAGTGGTGCATTATGAAGAGGATATGGCGGGCTTTGTGTCTCGGTGTTCTGATTGCCAATAAGAATGAGCACCAAAAGCCTGGCGGGATTACTTAGAGGATCCCCATTCCGGAGTGAAAGTGGGAATGAATTGCTATGGACTTTATGGTCGGGTTACCACGGACTTTGGAGCAATTTGATGCCATTTTGGTTATTATGGACCGTTTGACTAAATCTGGTCACTTCATACCAGTTAAACTACTTACAATATAAAGAAGTTGGCCAAGATTTACATTAAGGAGATAGTTTATTTGTATAGGGTGTGCATTTCTATCATTTCTAACCGAGGGACTCAGTACACATCTCATTTTTGGCGGTCTATGCAGAAGGAGCTAGGTGCCAGAGTTGAGCTTAGTAAAGTATTTCACCCTCAGACCGATGGCCAGTCTGAGTGGACTATCTAGGTCCTTGAGGATATGTTACGGCCTCTGTGATTGACTTTGGTGGCCAGCGGATGGACCGTTCTACCCTTGGCGAGTTTTCACAATGCCAGCTTTTCGAGTATTGAGATGGCCTCATTTAATGCGTTTTATGGTAAGAAATGTCGATCTTCTGTTGGTCGATTTGATGCATTTGAGGTTAGGCCATGGGGTACATATTTGCTCCGAGATTTCTTGGATAAGGTCAAGTTGATTCAAGAGAGGCTTTTCACAGCTCAGAGTAGATAGAAGAGTTATGCAGATCAGAAGGTTTGCGATTTGAAGTTCACGTTTAGAGATCGAATTTCGTTGAAGATTTCGCCCATGAAGGGTGTGACGAGGTTTGGGGAAGAAGGAAAGTTGAGTCCGAGGTATATTGGGCCGTTTGAGATCGTTTCCGCATATGTTGGTGAGGTAACTATGTTGGCTTTACATCTTGGTCTATCGTGTGTGTTCATCCCATATTTCATGTTTTGATGCTCAAGTAGTACCATTCGCATGGTTCTCATGTAATTTAGTGGGATTCAATGTTACTTGCGCAGAACTTGACTTTTTAGGAGGAGCCTGTTGTCATTCTAGATAGGCAGATTCGGAAGTTATGGTCCAAAGAGATAGCTTTGGTTAAGGTTCAGTGGAAGCATTGTCTGGTCGAGGAGGATACTTGGGAGACCGAGTCGGATATGCAGAGTTGATATACCATGTTTTTTGCTAATTCAGTACTTTCTTTCCCTTTACATTCGAGAAGAAACGTGTGTTTAAGTAGGGGATGATGTAATGACTTGCAAGGTCATTTTACCGATTTTACCTAATTTTTCCTAAGCAACCCTTCTTTTACTCTTAGTTTAGTGTTTTTGATTTGCGGGGATGGGTGGCACAAGTATCGAGACAATCAGATTAGAAACAAAGTGAAAAATTTAAGTCTGAAATCCTTAAGTTTGATTTTGAGTGAAACTTTGACCAATAGTTGACTTTTGGGTAAATGCATTCGGAATCAAATTCTGATAGTGCGGTTAGGTCTGGAACGTGATTTTTAACTTTGTAGGATAGTTCGTTCGGGTCACGAGGCATTCGGGTGTGAATTGGGTAGTTGATTGGACAGTTGAATTTTTGATGTTTGGAGTTGACCCTAGTCAACCTAGTCAAGATGGCCTCTTTTAGGACATCTTAGTGCTCGAGCGAGTTCGTAGCATGTTTTATGATTGAAATGCATGTTTGGTTTGTGTCCTGAGGTTCTGGGTGAGTTTCTGGTGTCAAAACCAATTTCGTATGACCCTTGAAAATCTGGTGCAATCGTGTACGGTAACGCGAAGGTCTATGTTTGCGAACAGTTGACCCGAGGTGGTTAACACGAACGCCAGACCTCAGTCGTGTTCGCGAAGGGGAATTGGGGGTTGGGCCGGGTCACGCCTGGCATTGGGTTCGTGAGCCCACTCTCGTGTTCGCGATGTTGGGTTTGGTCTATGCATCGTGTTTGCAAGGCCCTCTCACATTCGCAATGTAGGACTGTTCAGAAACAGTGATTTAAATCCCAACTTTGGGATTTATCCCCATTTTCACATAACTCTTTCTCTAAAGCTTGGTTTTGGGGGAAATCAAGTGCTAAATTGAACAATCATTGTTGGGGTAAGATCTTAACCTTTATTTTATCATTTTCCCTTGATTCAATCCATTAGTTAGTGATTAATTCATACTTTGGGATCAGTAATTTAGGGTTTTTATCCCTACATTAGGAAATGGATATTCTTGTAATTGGAGACCAAATCTTGTGGGGTTTTACGTGATTTCCTAGATTTAGCTTGTTTAAGCTTTGGGTAAACTTTTCCTAACACTAAATTTGACGAATTGATTTTGGGGTTTTATCACCTTTTGTGATTAGTGTAATTAATGAAATTGAAGCCTCTTTTGTAGTTAGAATTTGATGATATTGAGGATTGTGACTAATTAGACCATGGGTAGGGTGAATTTAAGTTCAATTTCCAATTTTTCCCTTGGGGCTTGGGTTTAGTTGTTTTGGGTTCCGGGATAAATTATAGTAATATGGGTGTTGTTAGAATCACGTGACTGCATAAAATCTTAATTTGATATTATTTATCTTGAATTCTTGAAAAGTTATCATTTTGACCCTCGGTGTTTGAAAAATGGTTTTCGAGTTGACTTTTGACCCAAATTTTTTCTATCTCTTTATGGGTACCGTTAGAATCGTATGTTAATGTTGAATTCATGATTTTTAAACTTTTTTCATTCTAAGGGGCTTCAGATGGGGAAGGGGAAGGGGAAGGGGAAGGATTGATTGTTTGTGGCACCCGCTCGGCATCGAGGTAGGTTACGGTCTACTCCCTTAGACTCCAGTTGGAGTGCATACTTAGTTTACAAATTCTGAAAGGTTATTGGGCGTGATGGGGTCCCACTTTAGTGACTGCGATGAGCACTTGAGTGGGTATCGGTGTATATATTGACGGGGTAGCATGTTAAGCCTTCAGGAATGATTGTAGTGATAAATCAACTTAGGTGTTATATCCCGCATTTTTGTACATTGGGATATTTTAAGCTAATCGCGACAAGTTAAGGACAAGACTACTTTGGGATACGAGGTAGTAGACTTTTAACCTCTCGATTTTGTTTTAATGCATAAGTTGTTTATAAATTTTATTTGGTATGGAATTAGTAATGAAGATTAGTGATTAATTAACCATGATTTGATTATTAAGTGGGATTAAAAGTTTAATTACTTCATTAATTGGCCATTAGTGGCCGTGTGGTTTCACCATGGCTTGGCCAAATTTGATTTCAAGCCGTGAGTGGGACATGTTCCAATATATAGGCACCATATAAATATCAAATTGATGACTAATGAAGTCATTCTTCATCTTCAAACTTCGAGAACTAGAGATAGAAAGAGGTGGAGGAGCTACGCCATGGTCGTCGAGTTTCGAGTCCTTGAGAGTTGATCAAAAAATAATTTTTCGTCAAGTATTTCAACCCTTTGGAAGTTGTATAATAACGTGGGATTGATCCTAGGTAGCAAGAACAAGTATTAATTCAAGGCACAAATTCTAGCCAAGTTGAGAAGTCAAGTGATTAAGGTAAGGTTTAATCTTCTCTTACATGTATTAAGGGTGGTTTGAGCATGTTGTAATGTGTAGATATGGATGAAATTTATGGAACTATGTATGTTGGTGTTAAGGCCGTGTAGGAATGGTGAACTAATTTTACTTGGTATTTTGGTTGTTGTTGTTATGGATTTTATGATGAGAATGAAGGGTTTAATGGTTCAAGTTGGAGTTGTAATTGTTTGTGGGCTATTGTAGAAGTTAAAATGATGTTAGTAGGTTTCTTGCATTATGTGAATAATGTCATAACGTGTGGTTGTTGGTATAGTTCATGAATTTGGAAGGAAAGAATGTGTTGTTATTATTCTTGTTGAGCTTGGAAGATTTTATGTTGTATTGTGTGTTGGTTGGGCTGTTTTGGAGTGTTGTACGAATATCGGAGTGTTCTCGAGTCTTGTTTGAATAGTCTCGGGTTGATACTCGAATGTATGATTAGTGATGTTGCTTGGTTGTATGTGGTTGTTTGAATATAAGCGAAACGTCGTCTAATATCTAGAAAGGAATTATTAACGTTGAATACGTTTTGAATCTCCAAAGTTAATCGTAGTTCTTGACGTCTTAATATAGGTTGGACACTAGGGGCGGCCGTACGTGCGTGTGGCGAGTAAACGCTAAAGGTATGTAAACCTATCCCCTTCTTTCTTTTGGCATGTCCTAGATGTAAGTATGAAACGATATGACTTGGGGTAATTCTATTCATAAGTTCGAGCATGTTTATGATTCTTATTCACTTCTTGATATTAGAATTCTTAAGTAGTCAAACTACGCCCTCGAGTTTCTATATGTTGGTAGTAAAGATACATGAAATTCCTATTCTTGAAAGACTCTATAATGAAAATTCAAGAATACTTCATACTGACTATCGTTTGATATTTGAGTATTGTTAACTACTTGTCAATTGAGTCTCATGGTGATCTAGTTGTATATTGTTACTCTCTTTTTTGCTCGTGCATTGGTTGTTACATCTTTCACAGTCCGGCCGGTATGTTTCGTGCAGTTTCCGCATTGTTCACGGTCCCTCCTGGGCCGGACGATATATATATATATATAAAATATGATATGATGATATGATGATCGCCCATCCATGATGGGCCGAGTATGATATTTTAATGATTCAGGGGTCCATAATGGGGATAGTATATGATATGACATGCATGATTTTATTTCATAAGAACGGTCGTGATTCCCTTTATTATCATATTTGCTCGGAATCCCTACTTCGATTGATCTTTCTTATTGTATTTTAATGCTTTGTATCTCAATTATCTCGTCGCCCCTTTCTTCGGGGGTTCGTTTCATGCCCCGCAGTACACGCTCATTTTGGTGATCCGCGCTTAGGATATCTATTCGCCCATCTTGGAGTGCTCCCTTGGAGCCTAGATTTTGGTACATTCCCCTTTTTTGTATATATTGTTATCCGGGGTACGGCGGGGCCGTCCGTCATGAAACTTGTTTTACTCTTAAAGGGTCGTAGACATAGTGTGGGTTGTATATAGTTACCTCAGTTGTGTACGTATGACTTATGTTTTGGGGCGTTCCCGTTCGTAGGCCGCGACTTGGCGTATATATATGTTTTGGGATGTTTGTGTAGTGGCGCCTTGTCGGCTTGCGTATATATATATATTTTTAATTTTATATTATAGTGGTCGTTGGTAATTATATATATATATTTTATTATTATTTATATAATTTTTTGGGGAAGTTGTGTGAAAAATGGTAGCCTTGCCAATGGTTTTGGGTGGGACGTTATTTAACGGGCCCGCCGGGTTGGGCATTTTTG
>NW_026725307.1:0-8012 GCF_029784015.1 Lycium ferocissimum
CCCGTTTTTTTGGCGTTTGGGGCCCGTTCTGGGGTGTCACGTGCTCTACGGGTTGGGTCGTGACAAAAATCATCATATACATGTACATATAGCGTGTCCCGGCCCTCTAGTGAGGGACTCGGTGAATGAAATCATCATATGCCATCCTGACCGCCATCCCCGTATCATCACATCATCATATGTATATATAGCGTGTCCGGCCCTCTAGTGAGGGACTCGGTGAATAATGCAATGAATGTGCACGAACGTGTCCTGGCCCGGAGTTTCCGATTAAAGATGCATTCGAGGCATGCACGAGCGAGGCAGTGAGAAACCATATGCACATAAATCATCTTTAAGACTCGATAGATAAGTAGATAGTCGACGCTCGGGGATTAAAACGGAAATCATGTTAAGTTCTTTCAAAAACAAGTCGTTAGGACTATACAAAGGAAAATCTCGGGAACCACGGATACGCATTAAAACCAATCCGGGCCGCCCGCTGAAAGTTAAAGTCATTATACGTTATAGAATCATTTGCGAGCATATCAAAGCAATCCGGTTCCGTCTATGAAAGTTACGGACATTTTTAGACATAGGATCCTTTAGGAACAAAACCGTTTATGCAACATTTGAAATCCAATCATACCAAAGACATAAGGACTATATTTCTACCATATTAAGAATACCAATATTAAGAGGTGAATACGAATCGTAAACATGCTCAGATCATAAGAATAGAGCTACCCCGAGGATCGTGTCATAGCTTACCTACACTAAGACATGCCAAAAGAAAGGAAGGGTAAGCTTTACATACCTCGTCCGCTTCCTAAGCTAATCCAAACTTAATTCTCGGGCCCCCCAAGATCTACAATAATGTCATTAAATACCAAACATTAGCTACAGATACTTAGACACCAATCCCAAACTAGCACTTTGTCTACAGAAATTTGGGCAGCATTTCCCCTATAAATACAACAACCTCGAGAATCCAACTCGGCCAAATATTCAACAACAATACCAACAATCATTCTAACAACATTAACAATCAATTTAAAACGCATTCTAACATTAACAACCTTCTCCCACATAATGCGACGACATTCACTTACATTCAATTCAACTATATATAATCAAGCCAATACCAATGCTCGCACATTCAAGTACTAATCCGAGATCGTTCAAACAAGATTCAAGAACATTTCAAGCAATCCGCACAATATTCAAATAACCCAACCAACACATACTCCACCCGAAACCTTCCCAATTCAACGAGAACAACAATAACACCTTTCTTTCTTCCAAACTCATGAACTACACCAACAATCTACACACTAACAATGTCATTATCATAATTATACAATCTACATAGGAATCACGTTAACTTCCAAATCATCCCACAACAATTACAACTTCAACTTGATTCATTAAACTTTCATTATCATCATAGATTCCACAACAACAACAACCAAAAATACTAAATAAAATTAGTTCAACATGCCTACACCAAATCAAAATTTACATATTCGGCCACAACATCAACATACAAATTCCATAATTTTCATCCATTTCCACACACTACAACAACACCCAAACATGCTAAATACAATGAATTCACCACTCCTACACAACATCACATATACACGGCAAAGCATCAACATACACGGTTCAACATCAACATCCATATTTTCATGAATTTCATTCATTTCTACATACTACAACATACACAAACCATCCATAACATATAAAAGAGAAGATTAAACCTTACCTTAGCACTTGTCTTCTCAACTTGGCTAGACTTTGTGTCTTGCAAGAATGAAGGTTTTGCTTACTCCAACAACTCTCTCGCGTTACCAAGGACCTTCCAATTGGTTGAATTGCTAGAAGAAATATTTTTTTTGATCAATTTTTCAAGGGGCTTGTTCGGCTATGGTCATGGCCGAATGGCTTCTCTTTGCTTTCTCAAAGTTTCTCCAATGTTCTAAGTGTTAAAAGATGAAGAATATAATTGACTTGTCATCTTTTATTTACACATAGTAGCCACCCATGTGGCCCTTGGCCCACACCCATGTGGCCAGCCACATGGCCCATTTGATTCATGAATTTTTAACTTTCCAATATTCATTTTTACCCTAAATTTTTCCTTAATAATCCAAGTCAATAAAATCATGAGCAACCTTTGCATTCAACAAAGTCGGACAAAAATACCCTTGTCCTTAACTTATCGTGGTTAGCTCGGATTGTCCCAATGTACCAAATACGGGATATAACATCCTTCCCCCCTTTAGAACATTCGTCCTCGAATGTTATACTGGTCTCATAAGGTCTTATAAGGATCTTGGGGGGGGGTTAACTTTATTACTATAGTATGCCGTTTCATCTACCAATCATATCTCTTCTTCACCGTCTCTTCAGCTCTTCAAATCATCTCTTTTCTGTTATTACTCCGCCACAGTACCTTAGTAAGAGCCCTGTCTTTAGTATGTAACCTTCTTACCTTACGAATAATGTAATAAGGTCCAACATACCTCGGGTTAAACTTCTCCTTCTTGTCGAATCTCATGACACCTTCCGTGGGTGATATTTTCAAGCATACTCACTCGCCAATCTGGAACTCTAAGTGTCGACGCCGATTGTCGTCATATGATTTCTGTCGTCTCTGCTTTCATTATCATCAGCTGGTATCATCCTGAAAGAATTTGACGTATAAATTCACCCTCTCTTAGTAACCGGCTAGCTCTATCCATCTTGCTTAAATCATCTTATAATCCCTTTGCTCAGATCTTATTCTCAACTTTCCGGTCAAACATTATGTTGTAATCTTGCAAGAATATGCGCAGGTGCTCAATTTTGGCCCAAGAAATACCTTAGCGCGGCTTCACTAATTCTTATGTTTTACTTGCCTTCGCCTCTCTTATCTTACAACCGGTATCAGAATAGGTCTTTGATTCAACCATAGCCACATCCTGCTTGTCCTCAGTACCAATTCTACCTCGATAATTCAGCTTAAACCATCTTTACATCTTCCCTTAATGCACCCAAAATCTCGGAACCATATTGTTATTACTGAATCCGAACTTTCCTCATTAAGCATTTACTTGGGCTCATCCCTAGCATATAAGCATTCATAGGTAACATAACTACTCTTGTACAACTTGTATCAAGTACATTCAATCTTGGTCACGATCTTTCTTTCTCCTGGTTCATACTACTTCACATATCCGCTCCGTACTAACATTAAAGCTCGTACCTCATCCTATCGTACTCTTTTCCCTTCCTTTATTCACCCTTTCGATATTCCCATTTCCTACTATGGATAGTCTCTATCTTTCTCCTTTCTTGCTACTCATAAGACGCGGTATCACGAACAACCCTATTGCCCACATCTTAGCTTTTATTCCAGCACAGCAGTGTTACCTTTTCAATGTCTTTGTAAGTTACTCATTATCGTCTTTTTGTCGTATTCTCTCCTTTAAGCCTCCGCTTTCTAATGCCATATCATTCAAGATCTCTACAATTAATTCTCAGCACTATCTCAATTACCATCCTAACTTCTACCCCTTTATTGCTGGCTTTTAGATCTTACTAACTTGTCTCGGCAAGGAATCTCACCTGTAGCCCGAGCATCCGTATCAACTATATTGTAGCGTTAACTGTCTCCGTCTTGCACTTGCATCTCTTGTACCCGTTTCCCCCGTTTAAGGGGTGTACTTATACTATTACCTAATTATACTTTGTCCTATATCCGCATTTTCCAATCTTCATTAAGCAGCACTTTTATTTCGACATTCTAATCCCCTCGCCGTTCATCTACTCACTTTCTTCCTTTTCCAAACGTCATCGCGTTAGTACTTCCCAAGCTTATCCTATAGTGAAAACAGCATCAGCTTGCCCTGTAACATTTGTGCCATTTATTTTTCTTCTCCCCTGAACTTCGCTACCCTGTCCGATTAATGCCTCCCATATACCGCCACGCTGATTGCCGGAATACATATACCCGCCGATATAGCCACGTACGGGATATCATGTGCATACCTATATAGACATAATTACTACTATCTTGCTTACAAAACATTCCCAAACACTATTTAAACTCGCCCTAATTCTAGAACTGTGATGCACCTTCTTTCTCCTCACCGGTCTAGTCCGCCCCGGCCTACGTGACCTCCTAAGGTTTCCGCTTACTCCGTATATCCTAATTTCCTTAGGCTACTCTAGCTTCCCATTTGGCTCTCCTGCGTCTGACTTTATAGGGTTTTTTTTTGTATACTTCCCAGGGGGTCACCCATCCTAAAATTTCTCTCACTCCAGCACGCTTAACCTTGGAACTCCGATGAAATACGATGCTCTAACGCTAGTATAATAGCGTCCACCTCACCGCATGACCTTCATCACATAATCGGGAGTAAATTGAAGTCTTAACAGATTTTAAAACGCTCTCATAACACAATTACTATTTTAGCCCTCTTTCAATCCTCAGTATTCATTTTTCACCTACGGATACGACTACTTTCCACCCTAGACTTCCAGATCCACAATGGTAGTGAACACACCTTACTCGCCGTGAATTATTAATACTTGGTCGGCCTTTGGATTTTTGCTTACCACTATTAGGTAACAATCGTACAGCAAACACACATACATAAAGGAAACTCCAATAAAGACTCATATACCTGTAACCGCATTTGGTGACGCCTCCTGATCCTGTCTACTAGCCAAAGCATATATGTGGTTCGGAGGACTGCTAGGACTAGAAACTCCGCCACGACCTCTACCGCGGCTCCGGGGTGTCGGCGTACCACCGCCCCCACAGGCGCATGGCTACGTGCTGACGAACCCGCAACCGACCCGCAGGGCCGAGCCGCACCACTCGGGCTACCCCCATACGGCACTCCCTCATGATATGGCCTTAACCGCCGCAAGCAAAACAAGCACTCGTAACATAACGCGCACCCCCTCGGATGGCGCCCGCCGCACCGAGGGCACCGAGGCATAGACGGCCTCGTTCGACCTCGAACCCCGCGCATCCGTGAACCGAAGCCCGGAGCCCGACCGGCTCCCGAATACCCCGTGGCCGTCAAATCTCCTCACTCCGGGAACCGTGGGGGTGCACTCCGTGCCGGTGGAAAGGGATACCCACACACCGCCGAGGTCGCCCGCCGGAACTCCCCGAATAATCCGGGGCCGATCTACCCCCTTGGCCGGCTCCCGGCCACGATCCCCATCGGCCGACGCCCTCTATGTCTATCCTCCATCCCCTGTGCATAGGCCTGCACTCGAGCAATATCCATACCGGGCTGGGAAGCCATCACCAGACAGCTGTCAATCAAGTACCGATCCAGCCCCATCACATATCGATGCATCCTGTCAGTCATATCCGCTACAATAGTGGGGGAATATCTGGCCAATGAATCAAACTCCAGACTGTACTCCCGGACGCTCCTGCCATTCTGCTTCAGACGTAGCAATCTATCAACTCTGGCTCGCCGCATCTCTGGAGGGCAAAGTGGCCAAGAAAGGCCTCCACAAACTCGTCCCACACTGCTGGAGGAGCACCCTCGCCCCTAGATAGCTCCCCTGTGACTCATACCAATTAGTCGCTACATCATGCAACCGATATGAAGCCAGCTTACGTACCGGGCCCTTGTGCCTTAATGAGCCGCAACGTACGTACGCATCTCGTCTAATAAACCTCGGGGATCCCCTCGGCTTTGACCGAAGAACTCGGGAGGATTACAAGTCAAGAAATCACGGGCCCTCAAGCTATCATATTCCGTTCGCATAATCACCTCCCAATCCGTGCCGCGAGCCCTGCCCCCGCCACCAGTCCGGTCGCCAGCTCGAACCGCATCCTCATAGCCCGTCCTCCCCCGGGCCGAGGAGCTTCGGAGGCTCGGGCATCGGGAACCCCGGAGTCTGCGGAGCCGCCCTTCGACCGCAGCCGTCGCTACCCTATGCTCCTCTGCTGGTGACGGTGTAGCAGAGCTCGCTGACCGGAGCACAATCTCAGGCTCAAGCTGGGCACGGGCCCTAGTAACTCTCCGGGCCTGGCTGGTCTCTCCAGCCGCTGTCGACTTGCCCTTCCGGCAGCCGTGCCGCTTTCCGGGAGGCATCGCTGAAAATATAGCAACTGTTGTGGAGGAGTCATCCCGATAATACAACTCGTATCGCACGATCTAAGATCGTAAGGAGAGATAACATCCTAAATGTCTCGTAGCCTCCGTTATAGATGTGGTGTAGCACAACACACCGATAAACAGACTCTACTAGACACGGTCCGCAGACATTCCGAGGACAAACCGCTCTGATACCACTTCTGCCTCGACCGAACCCCATAGGCCGTGACTAGTGCCCGAGCTGGGCACTCGTACACATCTGTCATCAGTAATCATACCATAGCAAACATAATAAGAACTTAAACATACAAAAAGTCACGGCGTCGCGTACACATATATACATATCGCACATAAGCCTTGGGAACATTCAGAACACCAGCACAACTGAACAGTGACTACCCACAACCCACGCACATGTTCACAGCACCTCTAAGCGTAACAACAAATCATATGACGGGACGGTGGCCCCCCGCGTACTCGACAGAGACATGTAGATACAACAAAAGAGCCTCGTACCAAAATATGGGCTCCGGAATGGGGAGCTCTCCAAGACAAAATGGATAGAATCCTAAGCCGATCGGATCACCAAATCGTGTATCCGTACCGCGGGTACGAAACGCACTTCGAAGAGTGGGGTCAATTTAAATATGTACTGAGCATGTAAAGCATGGAATACGGTAACAGGATCAAACTGAAATAAGGAGTACAGAAAATCATAAGGCTAGCCTTTAAGACATAAATCATGCGTGTCAATATCATATTCAAATCATTATGGGACTGAGTGACATAAGTAAATAGTCATCATGTAAATATGCATGCATAGCGTGTCGCGGCCCTCTAGTGAGGGACTCGGTAAGTAAAATCTTCATATACATATAGCGTGTCCCGGCCCTCTAGTGAGGGACTCGGTGAATGAAATCATCATATGCCATCCTGGCCGCCATCCCCGTATCATCACATCATCATATACATATATATAGCGTGTCCCGGCCCTCTACTGAGGGACCTGTGAATAATGTAAAGGAATGTCCACGAATACGTGGCCTGGCCCGGGACTCAGTGAAAGATGCATTGAGGCATGCACGAGAAAAGTAGTGAGAAACCATATGCACATAAATCATCTTTAAGACTCGATAGATAAGTAGATAGTCGACGCTCGAGAGTTAAAACGGAAATCATGTTAAGTTCTTTTTCAAAAAACAAGTCGTTAGGACTATACAAAGGAAAATCTCGGGAACCACGGATATGCATTAAACCAATCCGGGCCCGCCCATGAAAGTTAAAGTCATTATACGTTATAGAATCATTTGCGAGCATATCAAAGCAATCCGGTTCCGTCTATGAAAGTTACGGACATTTTTAGACATAGGATCCTTTAGGAACAAAACCGTTTATGCAACATTTGAAATCCAATCATACCAAAGACATAATGTCACACCCTAACTTCCGATAGGGTATGATGGGCACCCGACCCTTACCTAGGGCCTAGCGAACCCGCTGACTAACGTAACACTCATAACCATACTGGGCCCACAAAACATAACATACGCAAGTAATGAAAATTTTTCAGAAAACAAACATGTCTTTCGTTTTTTTTTTTCAAACCAAATAAAATCTCATAATCGTATGAAAACTGTAATACAAGGCATACGTATATTTTCCGCTTATATAGCCGCTTGCCAAACACATCGGTAGCATAATGCATACAAACCCACCCGCTATAGCCGCTTACAAAACAGACTCCGATATATCATACACTCGACACCGTCCGCAGTCTCTACTAACGTCTCGTATACTACAAGCACTCGGACTCGGCAAAGACTCCGATGTAGCGGAGCTCGCCAACTACCTGGAGCATCTCCTCGCTAGCATCACTCATCGACGTCCGCGGGTACCGCGTGGTAGCCAACGCACCGA
>NW_026725308.1:0-5468 GCF_029784015.1 Lycium ferocissimum
CCTAATACCCCTTTACCCCGTTATGTTTATACGTAGTGATAGTTTTTGGGGCGACGATTTACTTTTGTCTCTATAAGTTCTTGTTATGCTTGCTATGGACCGGCTATGGAGACGACGGCTTACACCTTTGCATATGCTTAAGTTATTAGTATGTTGATTATGTGTTATATCTGCATTTTGTACGTTGGGACAATTTTGGGACAAGTCGTACATAAGTGTTATTGGCATGAAATATTAAGGGCAAGCTTGGAATTTGGAAATTTTCATTATGCATGACTTTTTGGAGAAGCCAATTGGCCGTGGGTCCCACCCATGGTTGGCCAATTATTTTAAGCCATTAAGATGTACATGTGTTCATCTTATATTTTGTAAGGGCTAAGTATGCACATGGACAAAGATGACAAGGCAAGGACAAGTTATTCGTCTTTGATAACTTGGGAATATTCTAGAAATTTGGAGAAAAGAAAAAAAAAAAAAAAAAAAAAAAAAAGAAAAAGAGAGCATGGCGAGTCCTTGTGCCTATATATATATATATATATATATATATATGAGCCATGACCAAACAAGACAATTCATCATCCATAAGCTACAGAAAATTCAAGAGAAAGAAAGGAGAGAGAGGTTAGGCCGAGAGGCAGAAAGCGGGGAACTCGGTCCATGGAAAGTGAGAGGAAAAAAAATTTCTTCAGCTTTTCTACTATTGGAGGGTCCTACACAACGTGGGGTAGTTGTTGGAATAAGAAAACCATCCGTTCTTGCAAAGTGTTGTCCTAGCCGAGAGGAAAACTAGTGCTAAGGTAAGGTTCAATCCTTTCTTGCATGTGTTATGGACGTTTGAGCATGTTGTAATGTGTTGAAATGAATGGAATTCATGATATTATGGTGTGTTGTGTTGTGGCCGTGTATATGTAGTGTGGTGTAAAAGTGTAGAACTAATTTTATGTAGCATTTTGGTTGTTGTTTGTTGTGGATTATGTAATGAAAATGAAGGTTTGATGACTCAAATGGAAGTCGTAATTGTTGTGGGCTGATTTAGAACATAATGCGATTTTAATATAGTTGCTTGAATTGATGAAAATGATGTTGCTAACGTATGGAATTGTTGATATAGTTTATGAACTCGGAAGAAGGAAACGTGTTGTCGTTGTTCTTATGGAATTTAGCAAGCTTCGGGTGGTATAGCATGTTGGCCGGGCTGTGTGAATATTGTATGGATTGCTTGGAATGTTCTTAAATCATGTTTGAATGGTTGCGGATTAGTAATTGAATATGCGAGCATTGGTATTGAATTGATCGTATGTAGTTTATTTGAATATAAATGAAATGTGTCGAATTGTGTAGAAAGGAATCATTAACGTTAGAATGCGTTTTGGATCACTTATGGATGTTGTTAGTATGGTTATTGGTATGGTTGTTGTTGATTTGGCCGAGTTGAATTCTCGGGGTTGTTGGATTTTTAGGGGAGATGCTGCCCAAATTTCTATAAATCGGGTGTTAGCCCAGAATTGGATTCCTAGGAGACTATGGCTAACGTTTGGTGTCTAATGACATTATTGTAGATCGTGAGAAGCCGAGATGTAAGATTGGACTAGCGTAGCAAGCGAACGAGGTATGTAAAGCTCAACCTTTCTTTCTTTGGCATGTCCTAGTTAAAAGTAAGTTATGACACGAGCCTCGAGGTAACTCTATTCTTGCAATCACGGCATGTCTATGATTCTTATTTTTCTTGATATTCGTATTCTTAATGTAGTCGAATTATGGTTCTTATGTTTTTGAATGACTAAGTTTCAAAAGTTGCGTAAAAGTTTGGTTTTCAAAGAGTTTTGTTCTTAAATGATTCGTAACTACGAACGATCGTAGCTTTCACGAAGGGCTCGGATTGCTTCGATATGTTCGTAGAAAGTCCTAAAGTGAATAAGGTCGTAACTTTCCGAGGTGGACTCGGATTGGTTTGACGTATGACTATGATCCCTATAAGTTCTTCTATATGTTATGATGTTTGATATGTTTCGAGTAACGTCAGAAAGATATTTGATATAACTATTGTCAGATTTTGAATGACGATTCGTTTAGATTACTTCATTGAGTCTCGAAAATGATTTATGTGCATATGGTTTGTCACTATACTCCGCTCGTCCGGACCTCGATATGTCTTTCTTTGCGTCGTACCCGAAGGGCATGTATTCGTGCAACTCATTTACGCATTATTCGGCGCGTCCCTCACTAGAAGGGCGGGGGCACGTTATATATATATATATATATATGATGTGATGATATGGGGATGGCCGGCCGAGGATGGCATACGGGGTCCCGCTAGCGGGGGCGGGGACACGCTATTCATAGAGTCCGCCGCTAGAGGGCGGGTACGGTATATATATATATATGTATATACATGCATGATGATGACATGATTTTACTCACCGCGTCCCTCATTCGAGGGGCGGGAGCACGTTATATGTATACTTTATATATCCATATTATGATTTTACTCACCGTCCTTCATTAGAGGGCGGGAGACGCAGCCTATGTTTTTACGATGATTTTATGACATTGACACATGACATATGTTTTCAAAAAGGATTTTATGATTTTCTATGCTACTTCGGTATGATCTTTTATGTTTCATGTATCCCCCACATACTCGGTACATATTAAAATGCTGACCCCCTTTCTTGACACGTTTCGTTTGCGCGCGGTACACACTGATAGTGAGGATATTAGTAGAAGATGTTCCGGCGGGATTGGCGAGCTCCATTTTTTTCTCGAGTCTTGCCAGATCGGCATATTATGTTATGGTATTATGTTCCATGTTAGAGACTTTGCAGAACGGTTCCATAAGCCGATGTATTGTTACGCATTATTTTACAGATTTTATACGATCACAGACTTCATTTGATTTGAAAAAGTTTGTAAAGCATATTTGATTTCCGAAAACCTTTCATGATGTATGTATGTTATGATTGTTATATCCGGCATTTTTGCACATTTGGAAAGTTTGGAATAACCTTTGCTTGTAAGAAATAAGGCCACATTTGAATCTTACTAGTATGAATATGTTGGCTATGAAAAATATTGGTGTGGAAGCGTTGGAGAAGGCCAAGGGTAAAATTGGAATTTTGAAAATTTGTTTCGGGAATTTTAAAATATGATCCATGATTAATTGGGCTCAAAAAAAAAATAAGAAAAAGAGGCCCAAAAGGGGAGGCCCAACCGGCCATGGGGGCTAGTCCAAGCCCATGGATTTTATTAATTATCCATGGGATAATTAATATAAAAGGATCATTATGCATGGAAGTTTCAAGAAATTAAAAAAAAGAAGAGAAGAAAAAAAAAGAGAGCCGTTACGGCTCGAAGAAAGAAGAAGAGAAAAAAAAAGAAAAAATTCTTGGAGCCTTATTCCTTGATTCAAAATTCGTTCTTCTTGGATTCTTATTAAGTTTCAAGATTCTCTTTAACGTGGTATAATTATTTAAGCGAGAAGACTACGTTGGTGGCAAGTGGAAAATTTGAAAAGGTAAGAACTTCATCTTTTTTCATGTTATGGAAAGATATATATATGTTGTAGTATGTGGGGATGGAAGAAAAGCATGAAAGTTGTGTGTTGTGTGTGCATGTAAGTATGGCCGTGTGGTGTGTGTGTGATTGTGTTGTGACCGTGGGGTGTGTATGATGGAAGAATATAGGTTGAGTTTGTTTAGTATGTTAGTTGTGTTGTTGTGATGAAAGGAAGGGTTTAATGAACCAAGTTGGTGTTGAAATTGGTTGTATGTTGTTATGAGAAATTTATGTGATTTTTATATATAGTTTTACATAATTATGGAAGTAAGGTTTTAGATGTGAATTATGATTATGGATGATGAAATTGGAAGATGGAAATATGTTATGAATAAGTATGTTGAAAAATTAGAAGTTGGGATGCATTATGGCCTTGATGGAAACATGTGCATATTTAATATATTTTGTGAATATTTTATGGAAATGGTATGAAATGTCTCAGTGTATTTGAATGGTTTTGGATTAGTAAATAAATATGAGAACGTTGACATGAAGTTGGAAGTGTGAAGTTGGAATGGAAACTATTGCATTAGGTCGGAAAGTTGACTAGTTGTGTTATGTTGTGATTATTAATGCTATTGATGTTGTTGTTGGGTTGTTGTTGGTTGCTTTGAGCCGAGTTGAATCTCGGGGGTGTCGTATTTATAGAAGTCTTTACGAAATTTCGGTAGCCAAATAAAACCAAAGATTGAAATGTTAACTCTCGAATAGTAGTAGTGTAAAGATGACCATTTGCGATTTTTGACGAAAACGGGATTGGAGATGAAGCGAGCATAAGACGTCTAGTAAGGTATGTAGAGCTTACTTATTCTTCATATGGCATGTCCTGAACCTACTAGGCGAAAACGGAACCTCGGGACTAATTACATCCTAGAAATCCGAATTTGATTTTGGCTACTATTCGTTATTTATTGAATCAAAATACTTACCTTTGGATATAAGAACGCATAAACCTTTGTATGTCTTGGTGAATGCACCCAAATGGCTCCGAAACTTTCATGGATAACTTTATGGAGCCTAATGTTTGTAAATATCTTCAACCTCGGCGTGACCGAAAATTAGACCCGCAAGTCAAGGGCTTCCCTTATCTGGTTTGTGGAAGCTCTTTCTGTATGATACGAAAAGAAATGTTTGCCTATAACTCTATGGTCCGTTTGAAATGTCTGATTATGTTATTTGAACGCTGCGTCACTAAGAATGATGCCAAATTTCCCGCGAAAATGATCTATGTTGTGTTTTTGAGAAAAATTGATAATTTAAAAAATCTGCTGACTTTCGTATGTCTGAATTCCGATTTGCAGATATTCGTTTTGAGCCTTAAGGCTACGGCATATGTAAATGAAACTATGTCCAAGCCTTGGGACTTACTGTCACACCCGTTCCGATAGGGTGTGGAGCACCGACCCTTACCTAGGGCGGCCGAACATGAGACTCTCGCCAATACTCATAGCCATCTTTGGGCCCACAAAGCATAACATAATGGGTGAAATTTTTTTGAAAAAAACCTTTTCATTTCTTTTCAAATCAAACAAAAACGAACCATAACGAATTTGTAAACACACAAAATTCATAATACAATGATCGATACACCAATAGCACAAAAAAATTCGTTTAAATAACGTGAAAGTTCAACATGACTAAATACCTACAAAGCATTTTCTAAAGGACCAGGAAGATTTTGCCAATCCAAATTTAACATCTTCTCAACATCATTCGCTCATTTTACAACGGATAAACGCAACCCCCGGAAAAGGGGGTCGGGTTTTTAGTACGAAGCAAGAAAATAGAAACGGGAAAAGGGGCACAACGCAAAAATAGTCCAAATACCCCGCCTCAATCCTCCCCTACACCAAAACCCTACACACATACCGGAGAACCCCCTGTAATATCCCAAAAATATAAATATACACAAC
>NW_026725309.1:0-18338 GCF_029784015.1 Lycium ferocissimum
ATTGTCACCGGAAAAACGGGAATTCCACCCCGGGAGCGGGATGCCCGGGACGGGGGAACACTTGGGGGGCGAGCCGACGTTTTTTCCCCCCGACATGACTTGTTTTATTTTCACATGTATATGACAAGAAATGTTTTAAAAAATATATAATAAGCAAGCATGACATCCGGCTCGCAGGCACTGATGTGTACGTATTATCCTTTTATCTCGTTACATGATCTTTCGTCCCACAAAGGTTATTGCTCACATGTTACGTGCTTCATTGTATTATTTCTATGGCTTACATAATCGGTACACCGTTCGTACCGACCCCTTTTTTGGGGGTCAAACAGTGCCTCATGCCACGTGTGTAGACAAAGCCGACCTCGACTCCTAGGAGCTTTTTCGCCGTACACGGTGCACGCTCCAGCTTGTTCGGAGCTTCTACTTTCAAAAATCGTTTTTGTGTATATATTTGGACACAAAAAGTCAAGCATTTGTAATTATATGTATCGTGTTTAGAGGCTCAGAGACGATATGTACACGTATGTTTCATTAACTTAGTTGTCTTTGTCGCCGTGTGATATGTCGTAAGATAAAGCTTGAATACTACTACTCGTTTACACGTATGTGGTTATCGGCGTGTTATAATGAAAAAAAAAAAGTGCCAAAAGTGTTCATACGGCCCACTTTAATAAGAATAAAGACGCATGACTGTGGGGTGCTCCCAGACAAGTATCGAGTACTCGTCGCGGCCCCTAGTCGGGTCGTGACACATCTAACGCCTCCACTACTCCACCTATTACGAAAGAGCAAGCATGGCCTTCGTCTACCTCCTATGCCTCCAGCTTCCTCCACCGCTACGGTCAACAAGTTGACCAAGGCTATTAATCTATTGGACCCAGCTTGGTTGCCGTCGTGCACAAAGGCAAAATACGGCCTACGTGATCGTTCGCCTAGTACGCAGAGCTCCGTGACTTCACGAGCCTAAATCCTCCGTACCTTCTTTAACAAAGTCGTACGAAGACCCGCAAGGTTTATTGATATTGACATTACGTGATTATTCATGCTTCCGAGACCGAATCCGTGGAGTTAGCATCATATAGAGGATATAGATTTTTAAATTTAAAGCAAGGTAACATGAGCGCCCGGGAGTATAGCCTTCAATTTAATTCTTTGGCTAGATATGCTCCTGCCATGGTAGCTGACATGAGCGATAGGGTGCATAGATTTGTGAGTGGCTTAGGGCCACATTTGTTTAAAGATTGTTTGACCGCTTCATTGCAAGATGGAATGGATATTTTCCGCATTCAAGCCCATGCCCAAAATCTTGAGGGACAACAACCTCCGCGAGAGGGTGATCGTGATGTTGATGAGGGGGGGGGGGCAAAAGCAAAAGGCCGGATCTATGGGCACATGTAGTGATTATAGAGGGGATCGAGAAAGACATATTCTAGGCACTCAGTCCAATCGGTGACGAGTGCACCTCCCCGGTTTACGGGCAAAAGGATCGATCGCTCTTTCGGGTTTAGGACGGGCCGGAGTTCGAGGGCCCCGAGTTCTCGGTTGGGGGAGATTACGGTCGGAGGAGACCTCCAATGCCCGCGATGCGACCGGTGCGGTAGATTACATTCGGGGGGCCGCGCGTGGTTCGGACGCTTGTTATACTTGTGGTCGGTGGGGCATATGATGAGAGATTGCCCGTCGATGATCGGCGTAGCTAGGGACCCGACCCACGGGATCGGCGGCCGGTTCTTCGTCACGTCCTACAGAGGCGGTGCTCCCGGACTCCCGGCGAGGCCGGGGGTAGAGGCCGAGGGGGAGTATCTACTTCAGGTGCCACACAGCACCGCTTGTATGCTTTAGCCGGACGGCAAGATCTTGAGTCATCCCCAGATGTGGTTACAGGTACATTGACTGTGTTTTCTCATGATGTGTATGCATTGATAGATCCGGGTTCCACGTTATCATATATTACCCCCTATGTTGCTAATCGTATTGGGGTGAAACCCGAGCTAATTAAACCCTTTGAGGTGTCTACTCCGGTTGGTGATCCCGTGATAGCTAAACAAGTGTATAAAGATTGTATAATTGTGATATGTGATCGCCAAACCAAAGCTGATTTAGTTGAGCTAGAAATGTTAGACTTTGATGTTATAATGGGTATGGATTGGTTGGCCTCATGCTATGCTAATGTTGATTGCCGAATGAAATTAGTTCGATTTCAATTTCCGGGAGACCCGTGCTTGAATGGAAAGGTAATACGGCAACTCCGAGAGGTAGGTTTATTTCCTACCTTAAGGCAAGAAAGATGATAGCTAAGGGCTATATTTATCATTTAGTCCGAGTTCATGACACCGAGGCAACATCGCCAACTTTTCAATCCGTTCGGTAGTGAATGAGTTCCGGATGTATTTCCGGATGAACTTCCGTGCCTTCCTCCGTGAAAGGGAGATTGACTTCGCCATTGATGTGTTGCCGGATACCGAGCCTATTTCTATTCCTCCTTATCGAATGGCTCCGGTAGAATTGAAAGAATTAAAGGCTCAGTTGAAAGATTTGCTCGAAAAGGGGTTCATTAGACCCAGTTCATCACCGTGGGGAGCGCCAGTTTTATTTGTGAAAAAGAAAGATGGCTCCCTGCGAATGTGTATTGATTATAGACAGCTGAATAAGGTGACGATAAAGAACAAGTATCCTCTTCCAAGAATCGATGATTTATTTGATCAGCTACAAGGTGCCAAATGGTTTTCAAAATAGATTTGAGGTCGGGTTATCATCAAGTGAGAGTTAGAGAAGAAGATATTCCCAAGACAGCTTTCAGAACAAGATATGGCCATTATGAATTTCGAGTGATGTCGTTTGGGCTAACTAATGCTCCGGCAGTGTTTATGAATTTAATGAATAATGTATTCAGGCCTCTCTTGGACTTGTTCGTGATAGTATTCATTGATGATATTCTGGTGTATTCTCGCACAGAATCAGAACATGCAGATCATCTACGTATTGTTCTTGGAATTCTCCGTACTCGGGAGTTGTATGCAAAATTTTCAAAGTGCGAGTTTTGGCTAAATTCTGTGACATTCTTGGGCCATGTTATTTCAGATGATGGCATTAGAGTTGACACTCAGAAAATAAAGGCTGTGAAGACTTGGCCAAGGCCTACGATGCCTACAGAAGTTCGTAGCTTTCTGGTATTGGCAGGTTATTATAGAAGATTCGTAGAGGGCTTTTCATCTATTTCGGCCCTATTGACGAAGCTAACCCAGAAGTCAGCTAAATTTCAGTAGAATGACGCCTGTGAGCGTAGCTTCCAAGAGTTAAAGGACGAGAATTAACCTCAGCTCCAGTCTTAACACTTCCAGAAGGGCCAGATGGCTATGTTGTGTATTGTGATGCTTCCGGTGTTGGGTTAGGATGTGTATTAATGCAGCATGGAAAAGTCATTGCTTATGCTTCGAGACAGCTGCGAAACATGAAAAGAATTACCCAACTCATGATCTTGAATTGGCTGCAGTTATTCATGCATTGAAAATGTGGAGACATTATTTGTATGGCGTGCATGTTGATATCTATACAGATCATAAGAGTCTCCAATATATTTTCAAACAGAAGGAGTTGAAGCTGCGACAGCGGCGGTGGTTGGAATTATTGAAAGATTATGATGTGAATATTTTGTACCACCCCGGAAAAGCAAATGTAGTAGCGGATGCACTTAGCCGCCGATCAATGGGTAGCTTATGTGAAGTTCCTTCGGGAAAGAAAGAAATGATCCATGAACTCCGCCAGCTAGCTAATCTTGGAGTGCGACTAATTGACTCAGGTAATGCAGGGGTTAGTATTAATAATCCACGATTTCGTCCTTGGATGCAGAAATAAAAGAGCGCTAATACGAGGATCCCAAATTGAAGTATTATAAAGGTGTGAAGTTTCCAAAAGAAAAGTCACCATTTGAAGTCTCAGTAGATGGGGTTCTCAGGTACCAGAATAGGTTATGTGTTCCGGATGTGGCGGAATTACGCCGCCGAATTCTAGAAGAAGCTCATTACTCTCGGTATTCTATTCATCCAGGAACGACAAAAATGTATCATGATCTTAAATTGATGTATTGGTGGGATGGCATGAAAAGAGACATAGCAGAATTTGTAGCCAAATGTCCAAATTGCCAACAAGTGAAGGTAGAACATCAAAAGCCAGGAGGATTATTGCAAGCAATGGAAATTCCTACGTGGAAATGGGAAGTGATTAACATGGATTTTATTGTAGGATTGCCCCGCTCTCGAGGCAAGTATGATTCTATATGGGTGATTGTGGATAGATTGACAAAAAGCGACTCATTTTCTCCCGGTCGAACCACTACTCGGTGAAGATTATGCAAGGTTATATCTTAAGGAGATTGTGAGGCTTCATGGTATTCCAATATCTATCATCACGACGTAGGGCACAGTTTACAGCTAAGTTCTGGAAATCCTTTCAAGAAGGTCTAGGTACTCAAGTGAGGCTCAGCACGGCATTTCATCCGCAAACTGACGGACAAGCCGAGCGTACTATACAGACCTTGGAGGATATGCTAAGGGCATGTGTTTTAGATTTTGGTGGTAGTTGGGATGACCACTTACCCCTAATCGAATTTGCCTATAACAATAGCTATCATTCCAGTATCCAAATGGCTCCGTATGAAGCTTTATATGGAAGGAAATGTAGATCTCCGATTGGATGGTTTGATGTCGGAGAAGTGCAGTTAATAGGCCCCGAGTTGATTCAACAAGCGGTAGAAAAAGTCAAGGTGATCCGAGATCGATTATTGACGGCCCAAAGTCGCCAAAAATCTTATGCGGACAACCGCCGGCGAGATTTAGAATTTCAAGTTAATGATTGGGTGTTCTTGAAAGTATCACCAATGAAAGGGGTGATGAGATTTGGTAAGAAAGGGAAGTTGAGTCCTCGATATATTGGACCTTACAAAATCATCCGCAAGGTGGGTCAAGTGGCGTATGAATTAGATTTGCCTTGAGCTTGAATTAGTTCATCAAAGTATTCCATGTCTTCAATGCTCCGCAAATGTGTGGGAGATCCCACAAAGATTGTGCCAATAGATGATGTTCAGATCACAGAAAAGCTAGCTTATGAAGAAGTGCCTATTGCCATACTAGACAGGCAAGTACGAAGACTTCGGAATAAGGAAATAGCTTCAGTCAAAGTCCTATGGCGAAATAACAATCGGGAAGAGATGACTTGGGAAGCGGAAGAGAAGATGAAATCCACATATCCACATTTATTTCAGCCCCTCAGAAGAGATCTATGGTGAAACATCGAGATGATAAGGTATGTATGCTTTACTTTTACGTATATGGGTCGTGTGTGGCCAACTTATATTGCTATTGTTCTGTGGCCCTGTGAGGCAATGATATTATGGGTTGTTGTGATAGGATGGTAATGCCATATTATAGGGGAAACTCTGGCGAAATTTTTCTAGAATCCCCGACGACTTAACATTCGAGGACGAATGTTCCAAAAGGGGGGAAGAATGTTACACCTCGGAAAATTCCCCGTTAGCGTACAGTGAATAGACGAGCGAGGGGTATGATGTATACGAGGTTTGGACAAGTAAGAAATAGTATTTGATGATCCTAATTAAGATTTCCAAAGACATTCGAGTTAAGGAAAGAAAGTTGTTAAGGGAAGTGAGTATAAGTCGAGTGTAACGGATAAGAATTTTGAGTATTAAGTTAATGATGTCTTAATGAACCTTTTGAGGAAGAGTTATAACGTCCCTTAGAATGGTATTGAAGTAAGGAACAAGTGTTAAGAAGGTTCCATAAGGATCGGAGATCAAACGAGTCGACGAAACAACTCTCGGAAAACGGGCAAACATACGGCCGGACATGCGGCCGTATAAAATCTACGGACCGTATGTCCAACCGTAGATTCAGCCCAGAATGAGCATATTCACTGGACCAAATATACGGTCCAACATACGGCCGTAGAAAATTATACGGACCGTATGTTGGTCCGTATATCCAATCGGGATTCGAAGCTTTAAATTTTATATAAGGGACCCTTTTTCATTTTCATTTCATTTCATTCTTCACCTCCACACTTCAAGAAAGCTCTAGAACACTCCAAACATTTCATCCACAAGAAAACAATAGAAACCAAGGATCAACAACAAGAATTGAGTAGAATCAAGTGAAAGAAACTTCATCAAAAGTCATACAAATCAAGAAAACCCAAGAGAGATGAAATAGGGTTTTTGTGCAAAGAGTGTATTAGCAATCAAAGCCCATTCCTCCATCATCTAAGGTGAGTTTCATGACCTATTCATGTTATTTGAAGTATTTATAAGTTGAAACACATGGATTGTAGAAGAGTATAGGAAAATGGGTTATAAATGGATGAATAATGTCATTTTGAATAGTAGTTGATTGAATCATGGAAATGGATATGTTGATGTTATAAATGCGTTATAAATGATATTTAGAACATGAAATAATTATTGGATATGAAAGAATGCGATAGTGAACTTTTAGTCATGATTATGGAGAATTGAAGTGGAATTGTGAAATGCGAATCATGTAAATGAATGACGATTGTTGTTAGTGATATTGTGATGGTTGTTATGAATGTTGGGAGTTGATATGGAATATGGAGGAAAGTAGTATAAACAAAGGAAATGCTGCCCAAATTTCTATAGCTTTAGTAAGTATGTTTTCACGATGATATAGCTAATGTCGATATGAATTCTCTTGAAGGTATAAACAAGTGCATTAAAGGAGAACGAGCAAGCGATAGAATAGCTAAACGATAAAGGTATGTGAGGCTAATCCCTTCCTTCTAAGGCATGAGCCCTATGGCATGAATTCCTCCTTTCTTATGAATGTTTCATCTTCAAGAAAGCTATGAGTCCTTGTTCATGAATAGCCATGCGAGATAAGAGATATGAGATGAATACGATAATGATAATAGCAAGCTTAAGTCAAGAGATACTATAGTTATGATATGATGCTCCTATTAAGCTAATGAAGCTATCCAAATCCATTGATGTTGATCATTATATACACTCACCTTATGCTTGTTCCTTCAAGGTGAGGCAGAATACTTATGAATGCTTCATAATGACATCGGGGGTCCACGACCTTATGTCACCCCGATAAAGTATGATTATCTATGAGTCTCTATGCATGTACTATGATGAGTTATGATAAGCATATTATGATAAGCATATTATGATAAGCATATTATGATGAGCATGATATGATGAGTACATGATGATATTACACCGCGCCTAGTTGGTCGGGCAGTCACCGCCAAGGCGGGCAGCTATACACCATGGCCAAATGGCATGGGCAGACACCACTAGTGGGCGGCATGAGATGATACCCCGGACGCGGGAGGCACGACGCGAGGCTAATGCGATGCTATTGCTAATGTTATTGATTATCACACCGCACCTATATGGTCGGGGGTTTATACATTTATACATTTATGCATATATGATATGATGATGAGTATGAAAGTAAGCCGGCATGTATTACTTCCTTTATGATTCGGTCGATTCTGATTGCTCCTCATTGATGCCTCCTTATTTCATTGATATCTTATTATTGTTTACCCGGGAGAAGCACATAGATGAACATTTGAGAGCTTTGGGTAATACATTTTGGATGAAAATGGAGTAGGACCCCTTTATATAGATGTCCGGGTGTTATACCCATTTTAAAATTGGGATAATCACGCGATCGATAAGTTGGGACAAGACTATTTCGGGATACGAGGTAGGCTTTTCCCCTCCGATATTGTTTTAAGGCATAAGTTGCTTATGAATTTTATTGGATCCCAATATCAAAGAAATTAAGTTTGTCGAAAAACGTTTGGTCCCGATTTTGAGTCAACTTTAGGCCCATATCTCCGTATGTAGGTTGGAAAGCTCTTTCAAGGTGTTTCTACAACTTTCATTTTTGGTGTGACTCCAAGTTCCAAACTTATAATTGACAAACCTCGTCGATGGGATCATTTGAAAATGTATCGTTACAAATCATCCTTTGGAGGGCTTATCGATATTGCAATCTTGGCACAAATGATCTTAACTTGTGTCTTCCAAGGATTGATACAAGTCAGATTCCATCGAGCTTCTGGGAGTCTTTGAAGATCATGGGAGGTCCACATAGGATGGCCTTCAAGATATGGGGAGATAGCTTGGATGGAAGGCTTTAAGAGTCCAAATCCCAAGGCTTGCCTCTTAAAGTGGCATACAATTGCAAGCTTGGGTGATTTAAGGTCGGAAGATGGCTACTTCTCACAAAGGGCTATTTGTGCAAGTGGCTACTTTACCCAAGTTAGTGGTTGTGATTGTAAGAAGGCCATCATGTAAGGTTGATTGTGAGGGCCATCTATGCAAGGAGAGGCGTGTTTGGCCATTGAAGACCAATCCGAATTGAAGACCACTAAGCACTAGCCAAACAAGGCCCTTACTTCATTAAGGGTAGCATTGTAATTTCCTAATAGTCTTTTTAGCTTAGCTTGTATATATAGCTTGTTTTTCATTTCATTTAGGGACTTTTGATGAATTATGAATATTTTGAGTGTTTTTAGGATTATCTCCTAGAGAGAGAAACTTGTGAGAGGCCTTTGTAGGCTCTTGTTGATTATTGATTGTGAGAGGGATTGGTTACTGGGAATTCAATTCGCTCGAGGTCATCCCAAGAGGTTGGTGCTATCTAGTAGTGTAATTATTAGAGGTCTTGGTTATTGAAGAACCTTGGTTGCCTAATTGTGCCTATTTTTGTGTCAATCTATCTATCTTCCTTTTCTTTTTATTTATCGTCTTAATTTCCCGTTTCCGCATATCCGTTCTTGTATCAATTGGTATCAAATCCTAAATTAGGTTTGTTTCAACAAATCTAGCTTCGATTCGATTCTACAAAAAAATAAAAAAATAAAAAATCGAAATTCAAAAAAAAAAAAATATGTTTGTTTGTTTGTTGTTTTGTTATTAAATTCTTGTTTCCTTAGAGTTTTAGGGTTTCAAATCCGAAGTTTCGAGTCATTCCAAGTTGTTTTGAGAATTCCACCATTTTGAGTTGAAGCTTTCAAGAATTGATGAACCTGGTTGGGTCTTGTTGATTTGGGTGAAATTGGAACTTGAAACCTATTGGGCTTTGTTCACACCCAAGTGAAGAGGAGCCTAGATCTCGAAAATAGGGGGTGAAAACAAGTTGATTTGAAGGTAGTTGAAATTTGGGTGTTCATAGTGTTCATGAGAGCAACCTTCAAATCTTCATAGGGAAGAAGATGACTAAGTTGCGTTTGATCCAAGTATTTTTTCCAAAGTTGCGAAAAGTTGTTTTTCTACCCTAAAAGGAAAATGCCTAGGTTGTGTGGGTCCAATGAAGTCAAGGAAATTGAAGAAAAATCCAAGAAATTCGTGCACAAATCCCGAGCCAATTGTAGTTTTCCGAAATACGTTCATGACAAGTTACGGACCCGTAAATCAATATACGACCGTATAACTCGAAGTTAGTCGTATAACTCAACACCAAAAGGGACATTCGTTTTCGAAGTGACATCTCTAAATTTGGTCACAATACGGACCGTATTGTAAAATACGGACCGTTATTGTAAAATACGGTCCCGTAAAGTCAGGTTTGCATAAATTGTTAAGCTCAAGTTCCCGGTCCGTTTTTGGAAGTATATCATTAAATACGGCCCGTATTTCACTTTTGGTCCGTATAGTATACGTAAATGGAAACAAGTAGTTCGGTCTTCAAGGTCCATTAAATACGGCCCGCATTTCACTTTACGGACCGTATAGCAAACGTATAAAAGTGAAAACCAAGTCGGGTATTATGCCCCAAATTGATCGCCTTGTATATACGAACCACTTATCACAATACGGTCCGTAAACTTCAAGGGACCGTGAAACACCACGACCGTATATCCAAAGACGGCCGTATTTCATCAATTTCCGCCGTATTTCCTAAGGTGCAAATCTTGTCTTAATTCATTTCAATTCAAAAAAATTTTCGTTGGGATTGCTTGTTGGATTGGTCCCTAATCCTTTGGTAGGGCAAAAAAAATAAAAAAAATAATAAAAAAAAAGAGTATAGAATTTTAAAATTGATACCGTTATTTCAAATTGATACCTTGGATCAATCAGCTTTCGTGTTTTCAAGTTATCACCTACCCGGCCCGAAATTTTAATTATTTTCCCGATTTTTGCATTCCATTTTTTCTTGTGTCTCTCAATAGTAAACAATTAGTAGTTGTTCCTACTCGTGTTTGCTAGTTCTTGTGTCCGTATTTCTTTAGTGCCAATTCTTTCGTACTTTTCTTCGTTTTGCTTCGTTGTTAATTTCTTGGTTCAAGTCCGTTAGATTGAATTGGAGTCGTCCGTCTTTCTTCGAGTCTAACAAGAATCCATTCCGACCTCAAGTGGCAATTGTGCACCTTTGCAAACAACCGAATCCACCGAGAATCAACATCGGCCAATCCATTTGAGCGGTAAAAGGTAAAGAGTGTGTGAGTTCGTTTGAGTGGTGCTAGCCGAGCACAAACGAGTGTAAACACGAGCGTGGTGAGGGTTCTTTACTACTAACGTGTTTGCTAAGTGTTCTTTCGTGTGTACTTCTCCATGGATTCCGATTCATGCTGGTGGCGATTATGATTGTTATGATGATGATGGTTGTAGTTATGAAGGGGAGGACAACGGGAGCTATCAAGAGTGTGGCGATGGGGAATATGGGAGCTATTTGGCGGCGTGATCGAAGTTCGGGGGGGAATACCATTTGAGAGAATATGAAGAGTGGGATCATGGGTCTCATGAGGAAGATGGGGGAGAGAATTACTATTTGGATGTTATAATTTACGAGAAAGCGGTTTCTCACACGTGTGTCTTATGGGTCTTATGGGGAAAATCCTTATACAAATAAGACTTGTGGAGGGTATGTCTATGGAGGTAGTGGAAGTGCTAATGTTGATTATGGAAGGACTCTAGATGGGCATGCATATACTCCTTCGTAGTAATTCCTATTCGAAGCAAAGTGGCATGAGTGGGAATGTGAGTACGAGTTGGGGTCATCCTATACAAAGAAGGTGGTCCCAATGAGGCGATTCATGGAGACCAAGGTGAACATTGGTAGTAGTGAGGTATTTCTCATGCTTGATGATGACGATTGTGATACAAATTTCATCACCCTCGTGCGGTTGAAGTGTTAAGGTTACCTTGTGCGATCCAGAAAATCCCTATTATGATGAGGGAGGATATTGGGTTGATAAAAGAGAGTGATGGTATTCATTTCACTTGGTGAGTACCAAGAGGAGGTTTGGTGTGATGTGCTTCCAATGGATGCCCTTGGTTTCAGGTGGCCCTTGGTTTCAAGAGCATGAGATCCCATATGAGCAAGAGTGGCATAAGTATGTCGTGGATGAAAGGAGGAAACCTCTATTTCCATACGTGCTTCATAGAACGAGTCAAAAGTGCAAAAGTGCGAGATATCCATGTGAAATGGCTACCTTGGCTAGAATCTAGTGGGAAGAAGAATATGAGAAATGGGAGTCCATAATAGATGAAATCTTCGCTAGCTACAACTATTCACAAGAAATGAAGATGGACTTAGCCGCTCAAACTTTTGACTCAAAGCTTGTCAAATATTGGGAGTATGTGAAATGTTGTGGGAGACAAGAGAGGTCCCATCAAGACTTGGGAGGACATGAAAAGGATATTGAGAAGCCAATATCCCAAGCCTCATGTGAGAAGAAATGGATCTTTGAGGGTACCTCTTTGGAGAGAACCATGTCAAGGCAAAGACGGCCACAACTATTCCTTCCATTGGTCAAAGGAGCTTGCATGAACACCAAGGTAAGATCACTTATCCTTATACTCCTACATCTTCGTATGATTTTAACGTCAAGTCAAGTATAAAAAGTTAGTTTACCTTGCGTTAAGCCTAATCTTCTTTGCCGTGTATTGGTAATGCCATTATTGAAAGTGTCCCACACTAGTTGATCCTTTTGATGACCGAATTAATCCTTCTTGTAAGGTTGATTTGTGTCCACCTAGTGTTGACATTTGTGCTTTGAATGATAGTGCATTATTGAATGAAGGTGCTCAAACACTAGTTGATCCTTTAGATGACCAAATTGATTCTTGTAAGATCGATTTGTGTCCACCTAGTGTTGACACTTGTGAATTGATTGGTAGTACAATGTCATGTGGTCATCATGTTAGTAATTCTTGCGAGTTTGACTCGTCACACCCCGACTTTACTAGGGTGTGATGGGCACCCGACCCCATGTTTGGAGCCGAGCAAACCCGCTAACTCTTATTACGTATCAAAACTCTTCAAAAATTTGTACGTCAACAAGTAATAGAAGTCGTAGTTAAAACTCCATTTTTTTTTTGAAACATAATACAACAAGACGCGTTGGTTGATGTAGGGGCCGCTATTGAGGGATCGACATACTACACTCATGACTCGCACCGCAAAGTCTCTAACATCAATCCAAAAATCCTCGTACGAGGCTTTGACTCGGCGGCACTCAAGAACAAGTGGGGCTACTTAACAGAATGTGGTCTCTTATAATATCTTCAAACCATACGGGTGTACCCGCGCGGCATAACAACGCCGAAGGGGGTCAGTACGAATAATTGTACTGAGTATGCAAGGCATGAACAGTAATATAGTAAGAGGTGTAGAGCATGTCATGTGAAAGAGAATATCCTGTACATGTGAGACATATCATGTGTAAAGCGGTAGCCTGTGCATATGGAACATATCATCTGTAAAACAAAACGATGTCGCACATATGGAACTTGTCATGTGTAAAGCCGTATCCGTACATGTGGAGCATATCATGTAAAGCTATAACGGTATACGTGAGTGCCTCGAAGGCGGAGCGAACCATGTATGCTTATCCGGTCATATCATGTCATAGCGCCGAACAAGTCGGCTCGCCCAGCCATACGTCGGCTCGCCCATATCCGCGTCCGGGCATCCGCGTCCGGGATGATAACGCAGTGACCCGGTGGCAATGCAACATGTATCCCTTCCCCTCCCCCATATATCCCTCCCCCTCCCCGTATACATATATACATATTTAGCATGCATGGGAGCCCAAGGAAGTTACGTGTCTATCGGAGTGACGTAAGGTCGGTAACCTCCGATTATATTATGGGATAACCATAGGCGCTTGCCTCACCTTGAAGGAACTAGTACAATAGGCGAGACTATCAGGAAGAGTAACATCACGGAAACATAAAAAACGGGATCATAACGTATGCGTTTCTTATACTTTGGAACCTTAAAAAAAATAGTCATTATCCGAAAACGACTTAACATTTCGTTTCGTCATATTCGTGGAAAGAGCATATATCTTTGACATATTCGTCATAGACAATTTTCTCATGTTTGGCATCATCACTGCCATCATAAATCATATTCGTCGTTCTAGTCATAAGCTTTCAAAATCATAAACTTGATTTTTGAAGAAAATAATCATTTTGGGAAAATATTAGTAAACTTTTAAAAAGGAAATCAGGCCTTAAAACCATTATTTCTAACTTTTGAAAATGAGAACGTTATGGAAGCATTTATAACATCTCGCGTATGAATCGTTGGTATCTCGCGTAGCCTTGACATACCGTCGCGCCTTACTAGCTAACTTATTCATCCAAGCTTGGTTCCGCTAGTCTACATTCAAGAAAGTTGATGCAACCATTAGATTTATTGACATATATTTGTCGTAACCTTTCAAGTTTCTTCACTTATGGCAATTCCTTTAGGAATTTCGAAAAGACATCTCCTATAAACATACCACCCCCGAGAATCTAACTCGGCCAAATTTTAATCAACGACAATCCGGGAATTTAACCCGGCCAAACCAACAACAATACCACAATTATTCTAGCAATACTTCAATATTCAATTCAATTCAATTCAATTCGCGTAATATTCCAACGACTCAATTGACATACTACTTCACCCAAAACCTTCAAATTTAACAACAACCATACATTTCAGTATTATCCCTATATGTTAGCCTCAACCACACTCTTTATTCTACATCACATAATCCATAACGACAACAACTAAAATGTCAAATAACATCAATTTACCATAACTTACCAAATCACCTATCATTCGGTTAAAACAACTTCTTATACATTTTCATGCATTTCCATCCTTCTCTATACATTCCAACAACAACACAAGACTAAGTAAAATGTATTCATTTCTTTCCATGCAACCATACACACACGGCTATAACTACCATCCACACACACAACAATTACATTACCAAATAATATTAGCTCATCACTTCAACACACTACAATACATATTCGGCCACAACACTTGCACACATGCACTCACATATTCGGCTACCACACCTCATGCACGGCCACACCCCTTATGCATTTTTTTTCATGAATTCCATCCACTTTTACAAACTACAACATATACAAACTATCTACAACACACACAAGGAGATGAAATCTTACCTTTTCCTTCAACTTCCCACTTAGTTTAGAGTTGGCATATGACACCAAAAGCTTCTACTTGCTCCTAACACTTACTCCATGTTGTAGAGGACCTTCCATTAGGTAGGAAAACTAGGAAAAATAATTTTTTCTTGGTCCCTTTCCCATGGCCTTGTTGGCCGAAATTCTCCCCCTTTTTTTTTTTTCCTTTCTTTCTTTCTTTCTTTCTCCAAACTCTTATATATATATATATATATATATATATATATATATATATATATATATATATCTTCCACATCATGTGAGGGGCACATGCCCTCTCTCTAGAAATTTCTTAAATTTCTAGGAAAAGATGACTTATTTTGTCATCTTTTTTTTTTCCATTCTTTTCTTTTTCTAGAATTCTCTTTCCTTTTCTTGAAAATTAATAAAGAAGACCAATTCCTTCTTATGTAAACTTTGACCTTTCAAAGATTTTCTTGGACTTTGTGAAATTATCATTTTGCCCCTAACCTTCCATAATATTACCATGGTGCCACTTTTTGCGAATTTCTTTTTTTGCCCTCAACCTTTCTCAATATTCCATACCAACAATATTCACAATTAATATTCACAACCTACTTGTACATTAAAATAATTTTTGATCATGATCTTGCCTTCATTATTCCACGACTACTTCAAATTATTCGATCGTGTAAGGTACGGGCTATAACATCCTCCCCCTTTAGAACATTCGTCCTCGAATGTTCAACCGAATCTACGAGCGTCATAATACTCGGGAGGGTTCCCTTTTAGCTGCTCTTCCCTCTATGCCCGTTCGTTATCGTCCGCCTCATCCGTCGTAATGAAACCATTTAGCCTTTTCATGAGTCCTTACTTCGTATCATGGGTTTTTCTAATTCACTATGTGAACTCACTATCCTCGTCCTTCAAGTCATTTCTTTTCCGTTATTGCTTAGTCACCGCACCTTAGGGCAAAAACCATATCTACGGTATACAATCTATACTTATCGATGCGGTGTGACTACGGATTACTCTTTTATCCTCATATCCGTCTCTTGGTACACCTATTATCATTTCGTTTCTACTTCCCCAAGTATTCTTGTGATACGCCGACATATTATGAACTCTGATTCCAAGCTAATAGATTTCCTTTCCTGGTACTTGATAGTGTTGCGATTCCTTTTATTTAGGTCTAACTTGATATGGTCTCCCCCCCTTTAAGGGGCTCCTTATATGCTAACAAATGCTTGAGTACCTTCCTTTTCTTATTTTTCCACATGGGTCTTAAAGATTGTGAACTATTCCTTTCTAACACATAGACCTTGTCTTATGAGGTCATCCTTTCAAAACAACTCTTCCATATACGTGGCTACCATACTAGTATCGCGTGATTATTCATTCATATATCTTTCAAGTCAAAGTCTTATTACATCGTCGCTAAGAGCTTACTCACTTTTTTTTTTTTTTTACTTCCATTCCCTATCTTATTCACTATTCCTCCTCTAACCTCACCTCCTTTTCTGGTTCCTTTTCTCGCACTCTATCCTTTTCCTTTGAAGATCAGCTTTGCGGTTCGTATCCAAACAATCTCGCATTTTGCCGGTAATTTCTCTCGGGAGCCTCCTTTCTTGAGAATTCTTACTTTTCACCTTAACTTAGGTACTTTAGTCTCTTTGCTTCCCATCAGCCCATCTCTTTCCTTTCAATTATCACTATATTAGACTCTCGGTCTTAATCTATAGTAAAACAATGACGACTTTCCTTTATGCTTTTACCGTTCACTTTCTTGTCTGTTCCCCGAAACGGTCCCCACACTTCGCTAATTTCCTTCTCACGCGAGCGTCGATTCTTTGGGACTCCCGCCTGTCCACCGATACAATCATATGGAATATCTACACACTCATATGTATATATATATATATATATATATATATATATATATATATATATATATATATATATATATATATATATATATATATATCGCCTAACCCGAAAATACTTCCAAACGCTATTTAAGCCTATCAAACTTTTTTCGGAAGCTGTGACGCATTCACATCTAACGATCTAACCTACCTCGTTTTATGTGACCTAGTATAACTTCCGACCATTAAAGTATATGATTTTCCTTAGGTCACTCTTGCTTCTCGTTTGTCCTTATATCTCAATTTGTAAAACTTTTAGTTTACTTTGATCACCAATCCCGAAATTGCTCCCACCTTAGCGACGCTTACCTCGAAACTTTGGTGAGATTCGGTGCCTTAACTGCTTGATATTTTGCGTCCGCTTTCTTACATGGCCCTACTCTCGATCTGATCAATCAAAACTTTACAACTTCCGAGATATTTTACCGTATCGTCCTTTCCTACAATTGACCGTTTTGCCTTTTTAATTCACGATGTCCACTTCCGCTTTGCATATGACTATTTCTGGCGGTGCCCCGGCTCGCGTAACGGAAAAAATATATCCGTCCGGTCTCACCTCGTTTGACTTCATATCATCTTCGCCTTTTTCGGCCCGTAGCGCTGCGGAAATCAGCGACTAATATAATGAATCTTACTTCCTATGTCTTGGCTTTCTATCGCACGATCTATTGTGAGGAAGAGTTAAACCATTCCTAGATGTATGACCTCCTGTCTATAGATGTGGTAAAACCAACGCCCACATCGCGAGGACTGCGGACACGACTTTGCGGACGTCCTTGAAGTGACCTGCTACGATACCGCTTTGTCACTACCCCGACTTTACTAGGGTGTGATGGGCACCAGAGCCCCGTGTTTGGGCCCGTCGAACCGCTAACTCTTATTACATATCAAAACTCTTCAAGTTTAACAAACCAACATTTCAGTATTACCCCAAATGTTAGCCTAACCACACTTTTTTATTCTACATCCTAACCCTGGAAACAACTAAAATGTCAAAAACATCAATTTCCTAACCCCAAAATCACCTATCATTCGATTACAACAACAACATTTTCACATTTTATCCTTCTCTTACATTCCAAAAAACACAAGACTAAGTAAAATGTATTCTTTTTTTCCTCAACCATACCAAAAGGCTATAACTACCATCCACACAACACAACAATTTCATTCAAAAAAAGCTCATCACTTCAACACACTCTCAATTTGGCCACAACCGCACACTCCTCAATAGGCCCCCACCTTCACCCCCATCCCATCATTTTTTTCATGAAATTTCCCTCCCTTTTACAAACTCACATATCAAACTATCCAAACACACAAAAGGAGATGAAATCTTACCTTTTTTTCCAACCCCTTTGTTTGGGTTGGCATATGACACCAAAAGCCTTCACTTGCTCCAAAACTTACTCCATTTGTAGGACCTTCCATTAGGTAGGAAAACTAGGAAAATAATTTTTTTTTTGGGGCCCTCCCATTGGGCCGGGGAAAACCCCCTTTTTTTTTTTTTCCTTTCTTTCTTTCTTTCTTTCTTTCTCCAAACTCTTGAATTAAAAGACTCCCCCTTTATATATATTTTATATATTTTTCCCTCATGTGAGGGGCCTCCCCCTCCCAGAAATTTCTTAAATTTCTAGGAAAAATGATTATTTTTTCATCTTTTTTTTTTCCCTTCTTTTTTTTTTTCTAGAATTCTCTTTCCTTTTTTTGAAAATTAATAAAAAAGACCAATTCCTTCTTATTAAAAATTTTACCTTTCAAAGATTTTCTTGGACTTTTTGAAATTTTCATTTTGCCCCCAAACCCCATAATATTCCATGGTGCCCCTTTTTCAATTTCTTTTTTTTCCCTCAACCTTTCTTAAAATTTCCCTACCAACAATATTCACAATTAATATTCACAACCTCTTTGTACATTAAAATAATTTTTTATCAGATCTTGTTCTCTTCACCCCC
>NW_026725310.1:0-5653 GCF_029784015.1 Lycium ferocissimum
AAGGGGCACTAGTATTTTTTTCTTATAATGGTATAATGAAATTTTAAAACCTTTGAGTTGAAATTTGGGGTTTGGGGATGTTGAGTTATGGCGAATATGGGATTTTGGAGTTAATTTAGAATATATTTGGAGATGCTATTGTTGGTTTTGTTGTTGATATTGTGGATGCAGTTCCATTCTCGGTTGTTGTTGAAGGGGCCGAGTTAGAATCTCGGGGATGGCGCATTTACGGAAATCTTTGTGTCAAATTTTGGTAGACAAGTGTTACTTCGAGAATTTACTTTTAGATGTGTCACGACCCAACTCCGTAGGCCGCGACTCGTGCCCTAGTTGGGCACTCATACGTACCTTACCCTAAATTAGCAAAATATTAAAGACAAACAGAAATAATAATTCAATAAGGACAAGTGGGCTTTGCCGCACGATGGCCGATAAGTGCCGTCACAAAACATAGATAAACTCTAATCGTACGCAGCATCTCACGAAATATATACGGTAACCCACACCACATGTCTACGGACCTCTCACAGAACAAAACATAATCATATGACGGGACGGGCCCCGCCGTGCCCGAGTAAGTACGTACATATGCGTAGAAATCTCATACCAAAAATACGGAGCTCCGACAAAGGGAGCACCAACCGGCGAGTGTATAACCTAAGCAACGGATCCACAAATCGGTCGTACATCACTGCGCGGACGAAACGCACCCCGAAGAAAGGGGGTCAGTACGGAAAATGTACTGAATATGTAAAGCAGAGACTGTAATAAATAACATTAAAATCAGAACAGAATGTGCGGTAAACAAATGAGATGCATAGGTAATCAAAATTGCGTATCAGAAATCATAAGTAATGCATGCAGAAAACATATGCAAAAGCCGGCCCCGCTATGGGACTCGGTGAGCAACGGGGCTCCCCGTACGTCCCGCCCAAAACACATCATACTTCGAATAGGAATATCTCCAAACCCATCATAACATACCAAATGGCCATACCACATCACACCATCAGATATCAGAATATATGTACATGGCACATCATACTTCGGACCCATGTACATGTCATACCTGCCCCCTCACACCGAGGCACGGCGAACAATGCAGAGGAAACGCTTGATAACATATCCTGGCCCGGGCTCAGTGAAGGAAGCATTGAGGCATCCACGAGTGGAGTAGTGAGAAACTAATGCAATAAAAATAACATATATATTTCCAGAGACTCAATGAGGCATATCAGATGACAAATCAAATCAATGAAATTGGACGGAGTCATAGTACGTACCTTTCGGACATCACGGAGGATTATGTCGGAACAGAACGTTTGGATTCGTGATACATATCAAAGCACGTCATAGAACTTAACGAATATTTAAAACGTTTTAAGTAACAAATAAGTAGCTAGAACGTTTTCTTTTTAAATATTGTTCAAAAATCATTCATTTGCATAATAAAAGTAAGTTCGGGAATAGCGGGCCCACCTCGGGTCAAATGAGGTGGCGGGCGTGAATTTTAATCATGGGGCTCCATAAAGTTATTTGGGAAAGTTTCGAAGCTATTCGGATTCATTTGCAACAGATACGAAGGTTGAAGCATTCTTATATCCAAAAACAAGCTTTATGATTCAATTGTATTGAATGAATAGTATTCAAAATCAAACTCGAATTTCTGGGAGCAGAATTATCCCTAAAGTTCCGTTTTCGGCCTAATAGGTCTAGGACGTGCCAAATAAAGAATAGGTAAGCTTTACATACCTTTCACCTTGCTCTTCACGATCGCCAAAAATCAAATCCCGTTTCGTCAAAAATCTGCAAATGGTCATCTTTACCAGTTACTATTCATGCAAGCTAACATTTCAATCTTTGGTTTCTATTTGGCTACCGAAATTTATAAGGCGGCACTTCTATACATATAGCATATGTTTTCAACTCCACTGCTCAAAATAGTCAACAACAACCCAACAACAACTCCAAGAACATCAACAATCACTACAAACCACAACATAACATAACTAGTTCATTTTCCGACATAATGCGACAGTTTCCATTCCGACCCACAATTTCGGATCAATACTATCATACTCATATTCATTACTAATCAAAATCGTTACGATGCCATTCGGAAGCATTTTGTATTACTTCTACAATATGTACACAAATTATACAAAATATACAACTTTCCACCAAAGTCATAATGTATCCAAATCTTTAATTTCCAACATACATATTCATAACATATTTCCGTCTTCCAAGTTCATCAACAATCATCATAATTCACACCTTAACAACTTAATTATCATAAGGATATAAAATCATACTAAGACGACGTAAGCTTCTACATTCCATTTCAATGCTAACTTTCATCATTTTACCTTCATTTGCATTGCAAGGATCACAACAACACAACCAACATATTAAACAACATTAATTCATTCCCATCCTAACAACACTACACCACACGGCCAAACACCTATATTTCAACTTCAACCAAATTTATTCAACTTTCATTTCCAATGTGAATTCCATCATAACCACTACTAGAATACAACATAAATTCAACACACTATGGACATACAACATATATACATGCACGGCCATATACCATTTCTCATACACACTTAGCAAACTTCCATATTTCTATCTTTTCTTCTCATTTACATATACTACAACGCAAACAAACCTTTATAACATAATTAGGATGAATTCCTACCTTCCTCTTCAAGTTTCTTCACTTCACCAAGTCATCCAAACGACAAAACCAATGGATTATCTTCCGAAATAATTGCACCACGTTGTAGAGGGACCTTGAATTGGTATAAATATCACAAGAAAATAATTTTGGAATCAAGATTTTTGAAGGGTGAAGTGCACCATGGCCAAATTTAATACCCTTCTTTCTTTTTCTCTTGTTTTTCTTGTTTTTCTCCTTCTTGCCTTGTCTTGAATTCTCTAGAAAATTTATGAACCTTTGCCCCTTTTTATTTTTAGTTGTCACATGATCATGCACATGGCTTGGATTTAATTTTATCCAAGCCATGGCCGGCCACCCTCTTGGGTTGGGCTTGGCTCCAAATTTTTTTCTTTCATTTCAAGTCCAAAACCTTAGCCCACATCTTGGTAATTCATGAAACCATTTTCCGAAATTCCAATTTTGCCCTTAGTCTTTTCCGATATTTCCACATCTAAATTTCATTACCAACTTATGAACCAAACAAAATCAATACATTACAATGTCCTTAACCTTCCTTAATATTTCCGCGTCAATATTTTCCTTAAACATCCCATGCACACTAAGTAGAATCCAATTAGAACCTTAATTCCTACCATTCCGACTTATTCCCGATTTTTCCGAATACGTACAAAATGCGAGGTGTAACAAGATGCTCAAGTTAACATTTGGTAAATGTGACCAAATTGTAGATTCTGGCGAAATTGGAACTTGAATTTGGAGGAGCGTAAGAAGCGGAAAAAGGTATGTAAGGCCTCACTCTTCTTCCTTTGGCATGTCTTAGATGTAATAGGCTTGAATACGTGTTTCGGGGACCACTCTAATTCTAGAAATCCGAGCTTGAACTTGACTACTATTCATTCAGTAGAATTGAATTAAATGCTTCTGAATAGTTGAAAGAATTGTCTAAACACCTAGAACTTGCATGAATAGGATCCGGTTACCCTAAAACTCTCATAAGTCATGCCATGAAACGTATTATACGTAAATTGTGTACGCCGCCTCATTTGACTCGAGGTGGGACCACTATCCCCTAATTTCCTCCTATGGCTCCATTTGGCTTATTCCGTATTTAGTTAAAGGAAACTTTTGGACATTATTCCGACTACTAAATAATAGTTGTTTTAACTAATCCCTCGATTCCAAGGCATGATTTTCTTCATAAAAGTTCCTAAATGTTTTCCAAAGTATTCATTTTTCTCCAAATCCAAGTTGTACGGTTTTGAAAGTTCTCATGACTAAAGCAGTGACTATGATTCTAGGATGACAATGAAGATGTCGGATATGAGAAAGTGTCTATGACACGACATGATATGATACGAGATGATAGGATATGACATGATACGACATGATATGTTCTACGTTCTCTTAATGTTATTCTCCGTTGGTAGTCTCGCCTATGATTATCGTTCCTTCAAGGTGAGACAAAGTGACCATAATTACTCCATAATGCGATCGGAGGTCCCCGACCTTTCGTCACTCCGATGGATACATGACTTTCTTTGGGCTCTCATGCATGCCATACCTGTATATGTACATGGGTTGGGGGGATGGGATACATGTATATGTGGGAAATGGGAAGGGAAACATGTTTCATTGCCACCTGGTCAGCTGGCGTTATCATCCCGGACGCGGGATGCCCGGACGCGGGATATATGGGCGAGCCGACGTATTTCGACGCTATGTGGGTGGTTTCGACTTGTTCGGGCGCTATGACATGACATGACCGTACGAGCATGCATGATTCCGCCTTCAGAGGCTCTCACATGTACAGGTTACAGCTTTACATGACATGTTCCATATGTACAGGTTACAGCTTACATGATATGCTCCATATGTACAGTTTACAGCTTACATGATATGCTCCACATGTACAGGTTATAGCTTTACACATGATATGTCCCTGTGTGTGTTACATGTTCCATATGTATAGCTTACTCCCTTACACACATGATATGTCTCATATGTACGAGATACTCTCTTCTACATGATATGTTCTACATCTCCATACCGTTATTACACATGATTATATCCCCTCGAGTTACTTTTCATGCCTTACATACTCGCACATGCTCGTACCGACCCCTCTTCTTCGGGGGCGTTTCATGCCGCGCGGTACCCGTACAAGCCGTGATCGTGATAGGAGACGTTCCGGTGAAAGGTGGCTCCACCTCAGTCTCGGAGTGTCGCCGAGTCAGAGCCCTATGTTATGATGTCTTGTACGAGTTAGAGATATTAATGGTCCATTATGACCACAAATTACATGTGACCAAAGTACAGAAAAAAAAAATCCCAAGCTTATCTACGTTTTCTTTTACTTGTTGACGTAAGGATGTTTGGAAGACCGAGAGGTAATAAGAGTCGGCGGGTTCGCTCGGCCCCCAAACATGGGGCCGGGTGCCCATCACACCCTGGTAAAGTCGGGGTGTGACAGTATGTTTTCCATAGGCGGGCCCCGCTCGGGTCAACACCCATCCGTGGGTCCAGCGACTCTCCTTTATGTAACCCTGATGACTTTTGAAAGAATTTGGTACGGCTATTATCCCGATTTCCAAGTATGGTCATTTTACTTATCTTTTGAGTCTATAATAATGATTTTATACATAGGTTACTCACGACTCGCTCGTGCATTACGTTGTATCTTTTACGAGTCCGGGCCGGTTATGTTGTCGTGCGCACTATAATATACTCCGATGTTATGCCGTGTTATGGTTACGCCGAGCCACTCACAGAGGGCCGGGTTACGCTTATATTTGGTATTATCTTTGTGTAGCGGCGTTATGATGTGTTATGATGTGTGACGGGGATATGGAGATTTGAAACTTTCTGGTGTTATGGCGCCAACGACAGGCGGGCGACCATATTTTCTGAGCCCTATGCATGATTTGTATTTTGAAAGTATACATTTTGGTATCTTTAGATATGCAC
>NW_026725311.1:0-8987 GCF_029784015.1 Lycium ferocissimum
GTTCGGGGAAAAGGGTAAAGGGAATAAGGAAAAGATAAAACCATGAGAAGAGCGTTAAAAAAGGGGGACCCTCCCAAAGTATTATAAACCCCACGAGATCGAGTGTGAACATTCGAGGACGAATATTCTAAAGGGGGAGGATGTTATAGCCCGTGTTTTGTACATTCGGATAATGCGGGATAATTGCAAGAAGTTAAAAAGACCATTTCCAAAATTGTTTTAGTAGACAAGTTGTTGATGAATATTAATTATGACTATTATTAATGAGAAAATATTGAAAGGCCAAGGGTAAAAAGGGAATTCGCAAAAGTGGCTGTGGTAATTTTGTGGAAGGCTAGGGGTAAAATGGTAATTTCACAAAAAGGTTCAAGAGAGTTCTTGAATGAGAAACTCAAGAAAAAAAGAAGAAAACTCTAGAAAAGAAAGAAGTGGGGACGTGTGAGGGACCTAAGCATAAATATATAGAAGTGTGATATATATGTCTGAGAAGTCATTTTAATTCAACAAAATTTGGAGAAAGAAAGAAAACAAAGAAGAAGAAAATGGGGTTATGGATAATTGCAAAAAATATTATAACTGTTGAAATTGACATGGGAGAGACAATCGTTCATTCGAGCAATATATGCCCTAGCCGAACAGTTAAGACGAGTGAAAAATATGTGTTCAACCTTCCTTTCTTTGTTGAATTTTGTAAAGAAATGAATGAAGTTCATGAAAGAATGATGTTGATATGGGCCGTGCATGTGTGAAAAGGGGAGAATGAATTAATTTTATGTAATGTGTTGGTTGTTAAAAGAAATGGATGGGGACATGTGACCATATTTATAAGTGAGGAATTAATTTTATTTAGTAGTTTGGTTACCTAAGCATAGAAATATATATGAAAAAGTGGTGGAAGATATATATATATGACGTAATTTGATATTCTAGTTTTTAATTCAGGATTACAAAATTTGGAAGAAGTATATGAACGATGATGACATGTAACGAAGAAGATTTCTGCAAAGTAAAAATTTGGAGTTGTTGAAAGGCGTGGAATTTACGAATGAATTTAACATGAAACGGAATGTTGGAAAATTAGCTCCTTGAATTCTTGATCAAAAAAATATTTTCTTCTAGTATTCCAACTAAGTTAAGAGAGGCCCTCATTGACATGGGAGAGTCGTTGCATGTTAATTAAATCGTTCATTTGAGCAATATATCCGCCGACTAACGTAACACTCATGCTTGCCCACAAAAATGAACACGTAATGAAAAATTTTCGGACAAAAGCTCCTCGTTTTTGTTCAAACCTTCCAATATTACATATTATATAGCCGATGATTTATGCATGTTACGTAGCCGCTGTAATAGAAATGAATCCGCAAAGTCTCTATCATAAGAATGATGTTGATGTTGGGCCGTGCATGTGTGATGTTGTGTAGGGGAGTGCCCCCCCGAAGAAATTAATTTTATGTACCGAGCATGTGTTGGTACATCAAACGAGGTCATACTTGTAATGTGTAGAAATGGATAACACAACTTCTAAGTACTTACATCCGACACACAAATCATGCATACTCATACCGGTGATGGCCATATGGAATATAGCGATGTGGGATCTGTCATCATCTAAGTGATCAAACTCATCAAGTGAGAATCAATCAAAACGAATCTTTTTTTGAAAATCCAAAACCAAAGTTTGTTTGCTATTGTAATGAACTATAGAAATGACCATCAAAATGCATAAAATCCCTTATTTCCAACTCAACAAAAATAAATAAATAGTCATGAGAAGTAAATTTTCCGAAAAATCCGAATGGTAGGTGATTTAGGGAGAGTGATGGTTCATGAACTTATATAATTGAGGTGTATGCAAAAAATTTGATAGTCATCATAGTTGTTGTCATTGTGGAACATTATGTGGTGTTGACATTATAGATCCATGGTGTTAGGTTGCCAATAGGATCATAAAAAAATTGGCAATATTGTAAAATATAAAGAAAAATGTATATGAAAAACACTTGACTTTTAGTAAAGAAAGAAAATATCGTTAAGCTTAGTTTTTGCAAGAATGTATGTTTTGGAAAACAGCACCTTTAGTAAAGAAGATCATACCTTGGGGTAGGGTTTAGTTAAAAACAACTCTTATTTAATGTGTGATTAGAATGAAAATAAGCTAAATGGAACAATAAGAGAGATTACTAGTTTTGACTTTGGTTTTGGATTTTCAAAAAAGAGGGTTCGTTTTGGAATTGGAACCGTGATGATGATATGAATGGAATGTTGTCATTCCATAGTAAGATTGTTGGCATTGTGTGTTGGTTTGGCCGAGTTATTACGACTTCACTTTTCTCGTCGACTTTACTTTAGTTATGATGGATGAATTGGGCGACGTACATATTCTCGGGACGGTGTATTTACGGACGGGAGATGTTGGGGCGCCGAAATTTCGAGTCGTGGTGCTTTGTATGGTGTTCGAGGTTATGATAGAGATTTGAAGGGTTAAGAGAGCTACATATGTATTAATGAACCTATATAATTGCGTCAATATTTCTTGAGGCATGTTTGTCCCTAAAATTTTTCATTACGCTATGTTTGGAGGGATAAGTGTAGCTAAGTAAGGCGCGGCACGGGTGTGACATTAAGGCCCGTCCCTTATCTTTCTATGGCATGATCTGTACGTGAGACTTGATAAATGCTTCCATAACGTTCCTATTTTAAGAAGTCATAATTATGATTCCAAGACATGAATTCTTTTCTAAAAGTCTATAAATGTTTTCCAAAAATATTCGTTTTCTCCAAAATTAAGTTCTATGATTCTTGTAAGCTTTACGATTAAGACGACGAACATGATTTTTCAATGACAATGACGATGTCCAAGATGAGAAAATGTCTATGTTGAATATGTCGAGAATATGTTCCTATCATGAAATATGATGACATGAAAATATGAAACTATTTCTTGATTTCTCAATTTACTTATGACAATGACTATCTTAAAGATTTCGAGTATATGAAACGACGCCTTGTGATCCGGTTCTATGTGTTACGATGATGTTACTCTTCATTGATAGTCTCGTATATAGTACTAGTTCCTTCAAGGGCAGGCACGACGCCCATGGCTATTCCATAATGTAATCGGGTCACCGACCTTGTCGCTCCGATGGATACATGACTTTCTTTTCGTCTCTCCGCACGCTTTATATGATATACGATATGTATATGACACATGGATATGATATATGTATATGAGATATGTATATGCACATGGGGTGGGGGAAGGGATACACGGGGAATGGGAAGGGAAACATGTTTCATTGCCACCTGGTCAGCTGGCGTTATCATCCCGGACGCGGGATGCCCGGACGCGAGATATATGGGCGAGCCGACGTATTTCGGCGCTATGTGGGCGAGCCGACGTTGTTCGGTGCTATGACATATGACATGACACGATATGATATGACATGACACGATATGATGTGATACGATACGATATGATACGATATGACACGATATGACATGATATGATATGATATGACATGATATGATATGATATGATATGATATGACATGATATGATACGATATGATATGACATGATATGATATGCCGTGACATGGCATGCGTGGTATCCGGCATTTTAAAAAAGGCATCCATATGGGAGTGTATATCACACAAGTGACATGTCCTATGTTTCCACATGATTATTGCTCATATGTATATCCCTCACTAAGTTATTGTTTATGCCTTACATACCTCGTACATTGTCGTACCGACGCCCCTTTTTGTGGGCGCCGTGTTTCATGCCGCGTAGGCACACCGCATGGGAAGCCATTACGGAGAGAAGACGTTCCCGGCGAGGAGTTAGTAGACTCCATTTACCCCGGGAGTTCGTCTAGTCGATATGTGTGTTGTGCGGTTGTTCGAAGTCAGAGACTTCGGCAGCACGCAGTCGTGGGTCTAGAGTGTCGATTTTGAAAAATGGCTCCTTTGGCCGATGTATTTTTATTGTACACTATGTTGCATAGTTCTTACGCTTGCCATTGTGTTTAATTTGAGAGAAACGACAAAAAGATTTTGGGAGTTTTACCATGTATTTTATTTTTGGTTGATCTAAGAATCAAGGAAAGTATATATGTAATAAGAGTCACGGGTTCGGCTGGCTCCCCATACGGGGGGTGCCCATCACACCGTAGTGAGATCGGGGTGTGACAATAGAGGAATACATACACAACTTAGATAGCGCTAGTATTTCACGTATATCAATGATAACTCGATTCTAAAGTGAAACGGGTAGCATTCCCCTATTTCTTAATCATCACCATAAAGCTCATAACCAACAATCAACATAACAACCTCATATGATCTTCTTTAAACTCATATCCACAATATTTAAAGATATACATTTGAGCAGCCCGATATATGCTTGTATACAACACTTATACACTTCCTTCTTCCAAATACACCAAGTATAACAACCTCAACACATTCTCAACATCAACTATCATCCCCCATAATAAGATTTTTCCTCAAAACACACTAACAATAATGGCTCAAGTTAGATTACAACTCAAAATAACATCAAGTTCATATTTGAACCTTTCCCCTAATTTTTTTCTCTCAAACCCTAGCATAACTATCACATAAACTCATAAACATGGAAATAAGATGAAATCTTACCTCAAGAGCTCAATAAAACTTCAATTCCAAGTTTACTTCTCCTTGAAGTATCCTTCAAAACTACTACAAGAAGGAGAAACAAGCTTCAACAATACTTTGAAAACCCTTAGCACTTGATTCTCACTTTGATCTTTGATATTTACTTGGGGAGTGATTGAATATGATGGGAGAGGGTTTCTAGGGCTTATATGAACTTGGGGTTGAGTTAAAATGACTTAAAAATGAGGAGAAGTCATAATATAGATAAAATTCTCCGTATAAAAATTTGCGACCAATATACTGGCCATATAATTTTATGCGGACCATATACATGGTCTGTATTTCTCAACCTCAAAACAACCTTCTCTCTTAAATTTTAACATCCTTAAATATGGTCAGTGTCTTAAGATACGGTCCGTATCCCAACAATACGGTCCGTATAAAATAATTTCAGAACGAAACTTTGTCTTAATGTAATCTCTTTGATTCACTTATTCTCTAAGCCTTCCATAACTGACCAAACATGAACTTAAACCCTTATAAACATAAGATAGGCATGTGCAACATTGTGTAACCTTAGAGACAGCCTCGGTGTCCAAGACTAGGGTAACTAACATGCGATGAATCTCAATGTATAAAACCATAGGTGTAACATCCTTCCCCCCTTAGAAACGTTCGCCCTCGAATGTTAAACTCTCAGGAATCTTATAGAAATTTTGATAGAGTCTCCTCTGTAACTGTACTACTACCAACCTGTCATACAGTAGACCAAACAATACAATGCCACATAGGGCCATAATAATCAATAATAACAATGGTCCCACATGACCAACAAGAGTAGCTGATAAATAATACACACCTGAAGACGATGTTATCGTAGTATGCATCTTCTCTGAAGCCGAAAACAAAAGAGGGTATCTAGACTTCATATATTCCTCAGCTTTCCAAGTCATTTCCTCAACACACTTATTTCTCCAAAGCACCTCTACCGATGCCACGTCCTTAGTTCTCAACCTACAGACCTGTCGATCTAAGATGGCAATAAGGACTTCCTCATATGATAGCTGCTCTATAACCTGTACATCATCAACAGGTACAACCCTTGAAAGATCTCCAATACACTTATGAAGCATAGACATGTGGAAGACCAGATGTACAGACTCCAAGTCTGAAGGTAGAGCTAACTCATAAGACACTTGGCCTACTCGACACATAATCCTATAAGGCCCAATGTATCGAGGGCTAAGCTTTCTCTTCTTACCAAATTGCATAAAACCCTTCATTGGCGATACCTTCAGGAATACCAGTCGTCTATCTGGAACTCCAAATCTCGTCATCGATTATCTGCATAAGACTTCTGGGGACTTTAAACAGCCAATAGCATTTCCTGTATAAGCTTAACCTTATCAACTATCTGTTGGATCAAATCTGGTCGTAGTAGCTTAGATTCCCCAACCTCTAACCATCCGATAGGTGATCTGCATTTTCGTCCATATAAGGCTTCATAAGAAGCCATCTGAATGCCGGAGTGGTAACTATTATTATATGCAAACTCGATAAGCGACAAATGATCATTTCATCTACCTTCGAAGTCTATCACACATGCACCTAACATATCCTCAAGCGCCTGAATCGTACTCTCAGCTTGTCCATCTGTCTGAGGATGGAATGTTGTGCTAAGACTCACCTGTGTGCCATCCTTTTTGGAAAGATCTCCAGAAGTTAGCTGTAAACTGAGCACCTCTGTCTGAAATAATAGATACTGGAACACTATGAAGTCACACTATCTCCTTAATGTATAACTTCGCATAATCCTCGGCGGAATAAGTAGTCCTGATAGGTAGAAAATGTGCTGACTTTGTAAGCCTATCAACAATCACCCATATCGAATCAAACTTACACTGAGAACAGGGCAAGCCTGTAATGAAATCCATATTGATTGCCTCCCATTTCCAAGTCGGAATATCTATACTCTGTAGCAACCCACCACGCTTCTGGTGCTCAACTTTAACCTGTTGATAGTTAGGGCACTGAGCTACATGCACAGCTATATCTTTCTTCATCCCGTCCCACCAGTAAACTTCCCTGATATCATGATACATATTTGTCGTTGCTGGATGAATAAAATAGCGAGAATGATGAGCTTCTCCTATAATCTGTCGGTGTAATCCTGTAACATCTAGAACACACAACTGCCTCGATATCTAAGGACTCCATCTCGAGTAATCTCAAATGGTGACTTCTCCTTCTGAGGATCTGTATCTCTATAATGGACTAGCATGGGATCCTTGTACTGGCGCGCTTTAACCTCGGCTACTAACGATGAAGTTCCTGAATCCTGAATAGTAACTCCTCTATCGCCCGAGTCTAATAATCAAACTCCTATGCTAGCTAACTAGTGAAGCTCATGAGCTAACTCCCGTTTCTCTGGCCACAAATAAGATAGGCTACCCATGGATCAGCGGCTAAGGGCATACGCAACTACATTTACCATCCTTGGATGGTACAAAATGTCAACGTCATAATCTTTCAACAGCTCTAACCACCACCTCTGTCGCAAATTCAACTCCTTCTGCTTGAAGATGTATCAAGGTTTTGCATATATATATATATATATATATATATAAATAATGTCTCCATATCTTCAATGCATGAATCACTGCAGCTAACTCTAAACATGGGTCAACTAATTCTTTTCGTGCTTCCACAACTGCCTCGAAGCATAAGCGATAACCTTACCATGCTGCATTAACACACAACCCAGTCTGACACTCGAAGCGTCACAATAAATAGCATAACCCTCTAATTCCTCTTAAAGTGTCAGAGGTCTAGGCAAGTCTTCACGGCTTCTAGGGAAGAGAAACCTTCTACAAATCTTCTGTAATAACCTGCCAAACCCAAAAAACTATGAACCTCTATTAGCGTCGTAGGTTTAGGCCAAGTCTTCACGGCTTCTATCTTTTGTGTATCAACCCTGATGCCCTCATCTGATAAAATGTGCCCCAGTAAAGCCACAGAGTTCAACCAGAGCTCACATTTAGAGAACTTTGCATACAACTTCCGATCTTTAAGGACTCTGAGTACTGCACGTATATGTCCTATATGCTCTGCCCCTGATCGGGAGTAGATCAAAATATCATCGATAAATACAATCACAAACTGATCTAATAAAGGTCTAAATACGCTGTTCATCAAATCCATAAATACTGCTGGGGCATTAGTCAAGCCGAATGACATCACACGAAACTCAAAGTAACCATATCTGGTTGTGAAAGCTGTGTTCGGAATGTCTTTCTTTTTTACCCTAACCTGATGGTAATCTGACCTTAGATCTATTTTTGAGAAGCATCGGTCACCCTACAACTGGTCAAATAAATCATCAATACTCGGGAGCGGGTACTTATTCTTTATCGTCACTATATTCAGTTGCCTGTAGTCAATACACATCCGTAATGAGCCATCTTTCTTTCTTACAAACAACACAGGCGCTCCCTGCAGCGATGTACTAGGCCTGATAAAGCCTTTCTTGAGTAAGTCCTTCAACTGCTCCTTCAGCTCCCTCAACTCAGCAGGTACCATTCTATAAGAAGGAATAGATATTGCCTGAGTATCTGGTAAAACATCGAGCAAAGTCAATCTCCCGCTCTGGCGAAAGACTCGGAAGCTCGTCTAGAAACACATCCAAAAACTCATTAACCACCGAATGATCGAAGAGCCGCATGACTCGCTTCGCATTCCGAACTTGAACTATATGACTACCAACCTTAGGATTATCTTCTTTGCCTTAAGATAGAAATAAAACTACTTCTCGGTGGAGCCGTATTACCTTTCCATTCCAAAGATCGGGCTCTCTTGAAACCGAAATCGACCATTTTGTTCCCGCAATCAACATTAAGATAACAAGAGGCCAATCAGCCTATACCCATAATAACATCGAAGTCCACCATATCTAACTCAATCGAATTAGCTACTTGTGATGACGTGACATGTAGACTATAACTACACAACCTCTATATACTGCCTAGCTATCACGGATCACCAATGTGTGTGTACACCTAAAAAGCTGTCTAATCGACTGTGTTCCACCCAAACTTACCAAAGAAAAAAGAAATAACATATGAAAACGTAGAACCTGGATCGATCGATGCATATACATCATGGGAGGAGACCAATAGTATACTTGTGAAAACATCAGGTGATGACTCAAGATTCTGTTATATCCCGTATTTTGAACAAGGGACAACTTGAGTGAAGTATGAGAAGTTAGGGACAAGACTATCCCGAGAGACTTTTGTATGTCTTAAAGACTTAAGTTGTGTATGATTTTAATGTCATGTAAATTTTAAAA
>NW_026725312.1:0-4852 GCF_029784015.1 Lycium ferocissimum
TCTTCGGAGCGGGGCTCGGAGTACCCCTCCACTCTAATCTAGGAATCCCAAGCATAGCTAATGTGACTGTCTTGGCGTGAGTGTCTAAGATAGTGTGATACAGTGACAACCAAGTCATACCCAAGATAATATCAAAGTCTACCATATCCAATATTATCAAATCTACCCAAGTATCATATCCTATAAAAGTAACTAAGCAAGATTGAAAGACTCGATCAATAACTACTGAATATCCAACTGGAGTAGACATATGGGCAGGCACATCAAGACAGTCACTAGTCAATCCCAACCAACAGAATGATAGGCAGATACATATAAGAAATTAGACTCCAGATTAAACAAGACTGAAGCAGGTCGACGACGAACAAAAATGTTCACGAGATCCGCTCGGAGGCCTCGGCCTCGGGCCTACCCGAGAAAGAAATAGCAATGACCACCACGCGGCCCCTCGGGCTTTGCCGCACCCACGGCACGAGAACCCCTCTCCCGGCCCCGGGTGTCCAGGGATAGATGAGATCCCCCGCGATTTGTGACCGCCCTGGTAAGAACCCCCCTTTGTACTAGATGGTGTTGGAGTGCTCGAAGTACGGACCCCGGGGGCCTTTTGGGACCTCTGTCCAAATACGGGACAATCTCTCTCGGGTGACCGGTCCCGCCATAGCAAGATCGGAGGCGGAGGTCGATACACGGCCGATGAAGGGAGAAGGACCACCGGTCGGCGGAGCGAGGTAAGAACCACCTGGGACGACTGCTCCATCCATTAGTGTAGAAGGACCCCCTGAAAAAGCACCTCGGATGAACAAAGGGGGTGGGGGTGAGGCGAACCGGATAACTATCCTCCCACAAGCTAGAACCACTAAACCCCCCATGATAAGTAGGCCTTTTCTCACTAGACTCTCCTAAAGATCGAGCCTTGGCTGACTCAACACCCACAGCATGGTCAACAACCGCCTGAAAGAAAGATCCCAAAGTTACTAGCTGGAGACAAGTAACACTAACAAACCTATGAACCCTTTCCTCCTCCGGGGAGAATCGGCCGGGCGACACAGCCAAAAATAAAATCGGCCTCGTACTCGACAAGGCATGCCTCGCTGTTGCAAGTGAAGGAACTCATCTCTACGCTTATCCCTCAAACCACGCAGCACTTATTTCTCTAAGAAAATCTGATGAAACTGGATCTAAGTAAGTGGAGGTGCACCAACGGGTCTTCCCTCAATATAAGTCCTCCAACAAGTCTTCGCATCCTCGCGGGCGGAAATGACATAATCCACGCCATGAGACTCCCCTGCCCGTCTTATAGGGGCCTCCTTTCTCACTATGAACTCCTACGCGTCCTCATTACGCGAACGAAAGAACTTAGGTGGATCCTTCGGGAACCTCCCGCAAGCTCCGATGTCACGACCCAAACCCGTGGGCGGTGCGGTGCCGGCAGGCACCCGGCCTCTTGCCGAAATTAGCGTACAAGCGGATCATATACATATAGAACTCAGACATCAGACTATACTTAACAAACCCCGGGGTTTTGGCCACAAAATAGTGACACGGCCCCCGGGCCCTTCCAAATACATATACATATATATATACTTTTACGCGGTCCATGACCCCGGCGGAGAACATCTATGTGACCCGGTAAGGCCAACATCATAGGGGGCGCCCGGGAAACACGGCCCACACGGACACAAGGAAATAGTAACTACCCCCCCCACCGTATTGTCTACGGACCCCCCAAGAGTCAAAAAAAAGAATCATATGACGGGAGGGGGGGCCCCGTGCCCGCAAACAAACATATATGCATATAACGGAAAATGTCGGTACCAAAAGCGTAGGCTCGGATCAAATAAGCACTTAAAGCGGCGGCCGGTTTCCCCTGGGCCGACGGACCTGCGAAAGCGTGTACGTCCCCGCGGCATGAAAACGGGCCCAGAAAAAAAGGGGAAATCGATGGGGGAAATGCGAGTATACAAGGCATGAAATAAAATATGAAAAAGGGGAAATTTCAAAATCAAATACAGAAAAAGTAAATGCTGTTAGAATATTGAAATGCTTACTCTAAAACATGAATCATGCTAAGGCTCTTCAGGGGTCGCCCCCGTCGTTGGCGCCCGACACTCTACCCCGGGGGGGGTTTTTTTATATCCCCGTACCCCCGGTCCCCCGCACATCACATACCAAGGTCCCCGGGCCCAAAGGGGGACGCGGCGTCCCGGACAATCATCCCCCTTACCCCGGGTTTCCCCGGCGAGGGCACGGGGGGCCGGACACGTCATACTCCGGAAATATAACATAATGCGCACGAAAAAACCGGCCCGGGGCTGGGGAAAGGGAAGTAACAATAGTGTGCACGGCGAGTCGTGAGAAACATATGAAATTTTTTAAAAAAAACTTTTTTAAAAAAAATGTAAAGGAAAAATAAAAATAATTTATCACTTAAAAATCGGGACTTAATCATGTAAAATTTATTGAATGACATTGGGGGAACGTATAAAAAATATCTTAAACATAACACGGAACCGTAGGAACCATAATCATATATATCATTGCGGCGGACTCAACGGATAAATAAGAAAGCGATGCTCGGGCGAAAACGATTTTTAAGTCAAGTTCTTTCAAGAAGTCACCCCGGGCTATACGGAAAAGAGAATCTCGGGGACCACGGGTGTGCATCGACCAACCCCGGGGCCCCCCTACGAAAGTTTTAATCTTATTCGTATTAAGACCTTTTACGAGCGGTTTTTAGGCTATCCCAGCTTTTATGGGGCCTGGACTTGGGTTACAAAACCTTTTTCGATAAAACTCTTTTTGTGCAACTTTTAAAATTCAATCTTACAAAACATAAGAGCCATAGTTTAACTAAATTGACTTGCGAACATCAAGAAATGAACAAAACTCATATGCTTGCTCGGATCACGGGGGAAAGGAATGCCTCGAGATTGTAACTTATCATAACTTAATCGTATCTAAGACATCCAAAGAAGAAAAAGGGTAGGGCCCTTTCATCCTACCCAAAATTTCAAGCTAGTCCAAATTTACGTCGTGAACTTCCCAAAATCTACAATACATCATTAAACATCAAGTATTAGCTAAAGGCATTTAGAAACCCAATTCCAAACGCCCCAAATTCCCACAAATTTTGGGGGCCCTTCCCCATAAATGCACCACCCGGGAAAATTTAAAATCGGCCAAAAACCTCCCAAAAATCCAGCAAACATTCTAACAACATCAACCATTGATTCAAAACGCATTCTAACATCAACAACCTTTCACCAAAAACGACGATATTCACTTATATTCAATTAACCCCATAAAATCAAACTAACATCATTATTCACAAATTCAATTTCTAACCCCCAAAACTTAAAAAAAATATTCAAGGCCCCATAAAAAATTCACACTGTTTCCCAAAAAATCCAACCACACCACCACCTTACCCGAAATGCTCCCCAAACCCCAAAACAACACTAAAATTTTAAATTTTTCCTTCCAAAAATTATAAACTATAAAATTGTATATTAACAATGTAATCATCCCAAAAATAAAATTCACATAAGAGTTACATTGGCTCCCAACTCAGCCCGCAACCATCACCACCTCAATTTGATTCATTAAAATCTCATTATCAACATAGAATCCACACGACGACAACAACCACAACACCAAATATAATTAATACATTCTTGGCACACATACTATACATACACGGTTTCCCTCCCCCTTTCACACGGCTACAACAAACATGCCATTTTCATGATTTTCCATTTCTACCCCTATAACAACATGCAAACATGCAAAATTCACTTAATTCATCACCTTAACATCACACACACTCACCCAACCCCCGACCACGGCCATCCCCCAACATCTTGTTTTCATAATTTTCATTCATTTCCCCCTTAACAACATACAAAACCATGCAAACATATAAAAGAAAAGATTAAAGCATCCTTCTTCCCCCTTCTTTCTTTTAAAATTTTGTTTTGCAATACTAAGTGTTTTGCTTGTTCTAACAACTAGCTCACTTTAAAAAAACCCTTTCAATTGGAGAAAAACTGAGAAATTTTTTTTGGAATGAAGGTTTTTGATTTTCCTCTTTTTTTATCTCAAATTCCTTAGCTCCTTCCAATTCTTTCTTAAATTTCTGAGGTAAAATGAGGAAAAAGATGACTTTATCTTTTAATTATCATTTCCAACCAGTGGCCATGGCCCCTCAAATGGGGCCCCATGGCCCCCTTTTTTTTTTTTTTTTTTTTATTTTCTTAATTTCCTTTCCAAAATTGAATACTTTCCAAAAATAAACTTTGACCCCAGTGATCCTTTAAAATTTCCATGCCCAAATTTAAAACATAACAATTTTCTTTTAATACAACAAAAATCTTTTCCCGTATCCGGGGTGGTCTTGGCCTTTTTTTTAGAAGGTTGACTCGGGTTATCCCCCACGACGAAATACGGGGTATAACACCCGATTCCACGATCAAAGTCGGCCCCCCACTAGTCGGAAGACCCCTTGGGGCGGGAAAACCCCAAAACGGGGGGATAGCGGCGGGGGCATCTCCATAATGACCGGGAGTGTACCACACCTTTTTGGGAAACCCCCCGAAATAATGGCACCCATACGGAGCGGCCCAAAATAAGAACAGGATAATATCCAGAATTTTGGGTGGGGGTTGCCCGGGGGAGTCGGGGTAGTCCTTTACCCCCCGGGGCTGTGCTCTCTCGGGATGCTTTTGGGGGGCCCCAAAATTTCCGCCTGTCCCGCCACAGGCCTCCCGGCCGGGGCGGCTCCTTGTTCGTTTTTGGTGCAAGAGAAAACGGGGACCTCTCCTCCGAGGTATCCGTGTCGTCACTACTAAAAATT
>NW_026725313.1:0-10107 GCF_029784015.1 Lycium ferocissimum
ATTCCATAAATTATCCCACACGACATTTGTCCAATTTTTCCACCAACAAATCCACTATACAATTATTCTACAACTCTACTTCCGTAAAAAAACTTCTATCCATATAAATAAGCAGAGATTCATACCTTATTCCTGCTAGTACCGTGATATCTCCAATATTTGCCTTGAATTTCAACCAAGATTCACCGCAATACGATAGTATAATCGCAACTACGCGCTGTCCAAACTTAAATCCAGAGATTATCTTAATTCGCGTTAAAATTTGGTGGACAGAAGTTGGGAGAATTTTCTAAAAGATTTGGGAAATATTTGGAGAATTCTTGGCTGGAAAATGAGGTTTAGGATCAGATTTTATCCTTCAATAGTGGGTCAAATTCGGGTCGGGTCACTGTAGCAGTTACCGTAGCAGTACTGTAGCAGCCCGGTTACTGTAGCAGCATTTCTGCTTTGTCAGCCTAACTTGTAACATCCATAATTCTCCACTTCGATGCCATATCAACGAGCGATTTGTTGCATTGGAAACTAGACTCGACGAACTTCATCTTAGGCTTTTGAAACACCTTAAAACTCTCAATATACTAGGAGATATACCCCTCCAAAGTTGAACCAAAATTCTTTCCAAAATTTTACCAATTTTTAAATTTTCGACAAACTTATTTTCTTCGATTTGCTTGGTCCCGAAATCTTCCGAAACTCTCCACACATGATATTTATCATTAATTATACTTGGTAATAGTCATGTCCTTTGGTTCCAAGGTCGTCTTTCTCGGTTATGACTTACGAGATCGTAATTCATCCTTTACTCATACAATATACTTAATAATGCTTCGTTCCTCATAATCCAAAGTTGTTTTACTTAGCCATAGCTTGACATACTTACGTTCAAATTTACTAAATGCTTCTCTGAAAGTACGGGGGTGTAACAAGGCCCATCAGTTAAAGAATTCACTTTCATTCCTTCTTCATTTATATGATTGACATGTATATATTGTATATGCACTGAATATGTGAATAATGGAACTCTTATGCATGCTAGAACTTAGGAAGAACACTTATATTTTTAGGAGGTCGCAAAAAACTTTTTTTTTTCGAAACTCGATTAATGATTAATTCGGCATAAAACTGGAACTTGGTTTGATTTTGAGTTCTCAAATTAGTTTAAATGACATGGCTAATGGAAAAAGAAAAATCGGGATCTTGCTTAAGTTTAAAATGGAGCAATATTTAGTGTTTTTCCTTATAGCTGGCTAAAAATGAAATGAATTTCCGAGCTATCACCTGTGATTTGAAAATGGGCAAACTGTTTAATATTTTTGAAACTGGTTGGAAACAATTTTTTTTTTACAAAACTCAAAACACCATTTGAATTTGGACTCGATCTGTTGAAGAAATAAGAGAATTTGCATAAATTTGTTAAAAATGGAAATAGGTTTTGGACTTAGTAAAAATCTTATGAGATTGTGATTGGTTTGGGCTTGACAGCCCCAAAAGAAAAGGGACTGAAATGATAAAACTTTTGACCAAGATTGAGGACTTTGGGTTTGGAATATAATTTGACTTTATGGGCTTCAAGGATAAAATTGGGTTTAAATATATATATATATATATATATATATATATATATATATATATATATATATATATATATATATATATATGGGGAGGAGAGAGAGAGAGAGAGAGAGAGAGAGACAATAGCATTAGTAGATTCGGGATGTACCAAATGTATAATAAATAAACGAATAGTTTCACCAAATTTAATAAAAGTTAGACAAACCGGTTAAGTAACACCTACGCAAATGGATGGAACTCATAATATATATAAACATTATGTTTGTATGGCATACATTAGCTTTATCAACACTTGTTCTAATTTTATAAACCTAGTTATAAAATGGATAAGATATGGTTAAGAGACTTGGATATAAATATAGACTTTGTGATCGTATTAGACTTTATATTACATAACAATGGAAGTTGCATGATTACAAGAGATGGAGTAATTTTTCTAAAAAATATTACTCATACACTAGTACAAGCTCATAAAACTGAAACTAGAATCAGACATAAGAAGATCTCTACTACAGATCAAATAAACCTGCAAAAGAAAGAAGAGAGTTGTTGTAAGGATTGTCAAGATAACAATACATGCTGCAAAAGAAAAAGAGAAATAAAGAATTTAATTCTAGAAGAAGAAATACTAGACGAAGATAATCTAATAGGAAAAAATTATACTTTAATAGACATAGAAACAAAATTATATAATTTTAAAACAAGGATAGAAAGGACAGGAGTAATAAAAAACCAAAAAGATTTAGATAATATAGTAAGAATACTAGATGAGATAGAAATTATAGGAGAAAAACCTTTATAACATTGGAAAAATAATAAAATTGTATGTAAATTAGACATAATAAATCCAGAATATATAATTAAAACAGCCTCAATAGAGGCAACTAACCAAGATGTGGAAGACTTTAAAGTACAAATAAAAGAAATACTAAATTTAGGAATAATAAGAAGATCTATTTATAAACATAGATCTGCCGCATTTATGGTAAGAAATCATAGTGAGATAGTAAGAGAAAAAGCTAGAATGGTAATAAATTACAAAAGACTTAATGATAACACCAGAATAGATGGATATAAGTTACCAGACAAAACATAACTAATAAATAGAATACAAAGTAAAAAGATCTTTAGTAAATTTGATTGTAAATCAGGATATTGGCAGCATTTAACGATGAAGAAAGTATAGAATGGACTGCATTCACTTGTCCTGAAGGACATTTCGAATGGTTAGTAATGCCATTTGGATTAAAGACAGCTCCACCAATTTTTCAAAGAAAAATGGATAGTATATTTGGAGACTACAAAAGATTTGTCTTAGTATATGTAGACGATATATTAGTATTTAGTAAAGACATGAAAGAACATTTAGGACACCTACAGACAGTATTTAGATTATTTGTAGAAAATGGAATAATAATTAGCAAGAAAAAAATAGAATTATGTAAAAACCATATAAACTTTTTAGGAGTTGTGCTAGGAGATGGCAAAATAAAATTGCAACCTCATATAGCTAAAAAGTCCTTAGAAATCTTGAGATAAATTAGATAATGTTAAAAAATTAAAAAAATTCTTAGGAATAATAAATTATGCTAGAAGTTTTATAAAATACTTAGGAAAAAAAAGCGGGACCATTATATTCGAAAACGGGATCAAATGGTCAAAAACACTTTAATACAGGAGATATTAGATTAGTACAAAAATATAAATAAAAAATAAAAAATATACCAGACTTAAATATGCCCCTAGAAACAGACTATTTAATTATAGAAACAGATGGAAGTTTCGAAGGATGGGGAGCAGTATTAAAAACAAAATCAAATAAATATAGCAATAAAAGTGAAAAAAAGATATGTTCTTATCAAAGTGGTAAGTACCGAAAAAAAGAAAATATGAGTAGTATAGACGCTGAAATTTTAGCTGTAATATATAGCTTAAATAGTTTTAGACTATATATACTAAATAAACCGTAAATATTAGTAAGAATGTATCGTGAAGCTATAGTCAAATTCTATCAAAAGATTAATGATAAAAGTAGCAGTAGACGAAGATGGTTAAACTTTATGGATACTATTTCAATTTATAATTTAACATTCGAACATAAAAAAGGAAAAGATAATAACCTAGCAGACCAATTAAGTAGATTAAAAATCACATCTAATTGATTTTCTATTTGAACAGCATGAGACAATCAAGTTCTCAGACAGCAGACAAGGGAAAAGGCATAGCCTCAACCTAAGACACTTACAGAAAAAAGGTACTCGGTAACCTTCATTTTAGACCTACATCTGCATTAGACAAAAACGCCTTAGAAAGAATACATTTTGGAACCAATAATTTAGTATTTTTTCCGCCATCTATTTCAACTTTTAAGGTATTACCAGAATATGTAATAGACAAACAACTGACATGTTTAGTAGACAATTTGTGGATATCATATAACAAAAAAGACTCTAGTCATTTTGTAGCCACTCTAAATGCACTTTGTCAGTATTTTATAGACAAAAATCTAAATAAGAAATTTAAATTTTATGTTGTAATCCATGGTAGAACTAATGGTATTTTCCAGACCTAGATAGAAGTTTTAGATTCTATTAAATTATATAAGAAAACCTCTTTTTAGAGGCTTTAATGATTTCACTGAGGCATTAGACTATGCTAGAGGAGTGTTGGGTCCAAACTACTATATTTCTCCAGCTCTTAGACAAAATCCAGATAGAACCTCTCAGTACAATATAAAAAAAGACACAGACAAGATGATTTTTTGCGATCACTGCTCTACTATGATTGAGACCGTCAGAAGACTTAACCAACAGAAAGAGACACTCATCCAAGAAAAAATGAAACTCTTGGAACAAGCAAGATTGTTGGAACAAAGACTACAAGCAGTTAAGTTCGAATTAGTACAATCCCAGAGTTCTCCATCTCAGACAAAAATGGATGAGAGGGTTGTGCATTCCCCAATGAATGCAAATAGATCCACTGTATCGGATGAAGATACAGCTAGTCCGGTTCAAACGGTAGCCGGTAAAGACTCATCAATCCGTTGATGGCTGTCACTTTGCCAAAAAGTGAAAATGAGGGATGTTCATCTCTCCAGACAAGACGAAGACTGCCAAAGACACTAACGTAAGGAGCCACTTCTTCAAAGAAAAGCATACTTGCAAAAAAGAAAAAAAATGACAACATAGAAAGTATAGTCAAAGAGACTTTGGAAAAAAATTTCCAAACAAAAGCAGAACAAGACAAGCATATAATTAAGAATCCTAGTCCAGAATTATCTCTAAGTCCAAGGATGTCACCAGTCCATAGTTCAGATGAAGGAGATATGGTAAATTTCATCAAAGGCATTTCAAGATTCACAGGACCCAAACGACGACGATTCGGGAATGAGTTTTGATTCTATTGCACTACATAATTTAGACACATAAAAAAAAAGTTTTATATATATATGTGTAGAAAAAATAATCAGACAAAAGCAATGGAGGACATAGTTATGATAAGACAAAAGACTGAGAGATTCGTTGAACAAAAGCACCGGCTAGAAGACATTTGCAGAAAAAGAGAGCTTTATTAAAAGTAGCTTTAATAAAGCAGCCACAGTAAATGGACAGATCAGCAAACGGACAAGCAAATAAAGTTTTCTTTTGAAAAAGTTCACGTGACAATGGGGCCCAAAGAGCACCTGGCTGAACTCAAAAGATTCTTCAACATTTTGAAATCCGGAGTTGAAGTCCGCCAGACGCCTATAAATAGCAGCATTTGTGAAGAAGCAAAGACATCACCAACAAGAGCACCAACCACCTCTCTCTAGAAAACTTCCATATTCCCCTTCTCTTTCATCAAATGCTCCAATCCCTTGCCCAGTCAAAAACCTTTGTAATATAAACTCCTATTGTAAAATAGTATTAAGTTTTTAATACCTACCCCGTAGTGTGAAGTAGTTTTTGGGGTTCCCCGAAAGGGAAATCTCTCTCCTTCTTTAAACCATGTAAGTTTATTTACTATGTTTTCTGTACTAATCTCCCTATTATGTAAATTATTTTGTGATTGTATGAATATTATGTTTAAGTAATTACTTCCTTGTCATCATGAATTTGTTATTCTTAGTATATGGTTATTCTCTTAACTTCTTAATAACCTCAATGGATTAACCTGTAAATTCCTAGGTTTTAAAGAGGCCGTTTTAATGTCCAAATGATAAAGGACGATGTTGGCCGTGGTTACCAGCGTGTGATTAAAGAAGTCTGTTATTAAGAATAAATGTTAAGAGAAAGAGATGAACAGTATAACAAGATTCATGACTGGACATAGTCCAGATTAAAAAAAAAAACAAAAAAAAATCTAAAATTTTGGGAGATAGATAGAAAATTAGAAATATAACTACATGATAAGAGGAAATATAGGAGTGAAGAAATACCGAGTAGGATTGTTAAAAAAATTTCTGAAAACAACATTAATTTCCTGCTTTGTCCTTTGAACTTTTCTTATTGAAAGAACTTATTGAAAAATTTACTACCCCCCTCTAAGTTTGGTATCAGAGCGAGAAGATTTTTGGAACCTAAGACTCATCTAAGACTATATGAGAAGACCTTTCTCTGCTAGAAGAAGAAAGCAAGCGCCTGTACCTACTAGACAAGAGTTCATTAGATAACACCGTTTTGCTAAACATATAAGTTTTCACTATCGCATGATCTACATTACTCGAAAAAGACTAGTAAACCTTAGAAGCTCAAGAAAGTTCCTTACCGAACACGTTAACTATTTAGACATAGCTTATAGAGAAGAACTGAATAATAATACGAGCGGTATTAAGTTTTCGAAATAATCTCCTTTGGGAAATTCATTTTACCAACGACGAGATATTTAGAATTGAAGATTATATTAGACATCTAGAACAAAAAGTAAAGTTTATTCCTTTAGGTTAATAGATGCAAGATCATTATTTAGAAGTCAAACAAGAATTAGATAACCTATAACCAGACTATATTAAATTAAATAGTACCAAAGAAAATCAGTTAAGACTACAAGAATTAATAGATATAATATCAGGATTAGAATATAAGTTGCTAAGATATATAAAATCTTGAAAGATCTCAAAAAATCAAAAGCGATTTAGACCATATTAATTGTATGAGAACACTACCCTTTGTTAGACAAATAGCTATAAACCATTGGTATTTATATAGAGATATAGAGAGAAGACGAGAATATAGACAAGTAGAAAAGCTTTAAGCGCCTATTTAGAAGTAATAAATTCAGAAACTTTATCATCTATAATAGAAAATAGATCGCATTGCCTTAATCAACGAAGACACAATCTCAGCTATAACGTGGGAATTACAAGGCATAAGAGAAGATATAGAAAGACTTACAAGTAATAAATAACGCCAGAAAAAATAGATACATTAAAAAATCTAGAATACTTAGACTTAAGAATATACCCAGAAAAGAAATATAGAGCATTAAAAGATCATAGTATTAAAAAGTGTAATTTTAGTAACGGAGACCATATATTACATAGTGAAGACAAACAGTTAAATACACTAGTAGATTTAGTCATAAACTTTTGTGAAAAAATACAAGAAACTAATAAAGACATTATTAGAATATTAGAAGTAGTAGAAGCATCTCAGACTAAGCAAAAGAAAACTTTCGAAAAATTAGAACAAAATCTTGATTACTTAAAAACACAAGAATTAGAATTAGAAAAGAAAGTCCAGACTCTAACTAACAAATTTAATCTAGAAAAAGTACTTACAAAGACAGAAATAGAAAAGTTAGTTAAAGTTATTATAGAAAAACAAAAAAAAATAGAACTAAAGACAACCCAAATAGTCTCTAAAATAACGCAACAGGTAGAAGTTTTAACTAGTGACATTAAAGAATTAAAAAAGACAATAGAGGAACTAAAAGAAATCACTCTTTCATGAGTAGACCAACCTTAGCTCAAGAAGAAGCCTCAAAATTAATAGAAAAGTCTATACCCTTACCAGCAGACTATAAAGATTGATCAAATAACACTACAACAAAATATTACGATAATTTCATTAATATTAGAAATAATAAAGAAAATAGAAATAATAGTGCCAAGGTTAGAATTAATAAGTGAACGATTACGGTTATTAAGTGAACAAAAAGAGAAAAATAAAGAGACCTCTAAAAATAAAGAAGTTGAAGAATTAATAGACCAATTAAAAAAGGTAGAAATAACACCTCAAAAAGAAAAAGTCAAAATAACTAGAAAAGAACAAAAATGGACCTTCTTTCAACTAGCGAAGGAGAAAGACAAGAAAGACCAAGAGTAAGTTTTTCAGACAATAGAATAGGTAATGATTTCTTATCAAGAATTTTAAGTAGAAGAACGTCAGAAGAAAATAACCAACAACTAAGTGAGGTAATAGATGTAGACCGAGACATACAGATTTTCCAACAAAATCAATTAAAACTACTAAAATCCAAAGACTTTATACAACATAGGACAGTTCTCAAGAACAGCACAATTATATAGACATTATAGAGAAGAGCAGTTGTCAGCCATAGGAACTAAAGTTACCACTATAAATCTAATAAATCCAGAAGCCTTAAGACAAATAAAAAATACTGGAAGGAAGTTAATGCATATGGGATTAATAGTAATAGGATTAAAAGGATTAACTTGAAAAAATTTAGGGACTAAAGTCCTAATAGTAATTTACGATGATAGATGGTCAGACATGAAGAAGTCAATAATCTAATAATGTAAGTAGATATGACAAATAATGGAGAAATTTTTTATATTAGTCCAGACTTTATAATGAATCTAGTAGAATTTGGAAGACATATAAAAAGAGGAATACAGACTAATGGATACTAAGAAATGTGTAATGGTAATAATTTATTAATGTGCGTGGGATTTTTAGGAAAAATGACTAGTAATAGTAATACCAAGTTTAAAATTAAAGTAGAAGATGTCGTAGAATTAATGAGAAATAGAGGAATAAATTAAATTAAACCCATAAAAATAAATCCTGAATAATATGCAGGGTTAGAATGGAAATTAGAAGACTTTAGTAGAAAGAAGATTCTACAGCCAAAGTCACACCTAATGTACACTAATTCTAAAGGAGAGATATCTATAAGATTTACCAATTATAATTATACACCACAAAGAGACATAGAAGAAGAAAGTACTCTAGATGAAAATGAAACTACTGAGTCAACCCTTATGAACATAGAATTAATACAAGAAGAATTTGAAGTAGACATAGCTATAGAAGAAGCAAAAAGACTTTATAAAGAAAATAAAAATATAAGTTTTAGATGTAAAGGATGTAAGTTAGGAGATCTAACAATAGAAGAAACTATAAATCACTTTAAATTATGTGAAGCTAGATCCGATAATTGGGGATATAGAGTAGAACATATATACCAAAAGAAATCGTACGCTTTCGATAAAATATTAGAAGATATATACAAGATAGTTTGAAGAAATAGAATTAGACTCAATAATAAGCCAAAAAGAATTAATGGAATCTGGTGCATCTAGTTCTAGTCCATTTCAAAGAACAACAGGAGAACAATACACAATAGACACAAGCACAGGAAATGTACCTAGAAGAAGAGTTTTTAGAACAGTAGGAGAACATATAGATAATATAAAAACATCAGGAAAAAGAATGACTATGGAAGAACCTATTATTCTCCAAGAAGGAGGTAATAAAGGAAAGATATTAAATATAGCAGCTCATGATCCACAAAGATGGAATTCAGTAATAGACTTTGGGAAAGGAATAGTAGTAGCAGACTATATAAAAACTTATAATGATACAGATGCTGAAACTATGTATAAATACTTAGAGACATTTTTAGGAGAATCAGCTAAAGTTCTATGGGAAGCATATAGAGAAGATTTTCCGATGGAATTTCAATACTTAGTATCCATGGGAGCAAATCTGTAACGACCCATTTGGTCGTTTAGCACTTTTAGGCATAATATTCCTAAAACACCCTTTTCGTGGTCAAATCTTACTGTCTATAGTCTGCGATAACGGGTGATTTGGTTATTTAATTGACGAGTTTTAGTCCTCATTTGACATGCGAGGACGAATGTTCTAAAGGAGGGGAGAATGTCACACTCCATAATAATCCTTGCTACTTGTATTAAAACAAGAAAGAAATCCTCAAGATTTAACCTTTGCACAACTTTCCGATAATTCTCATTCGAAAACTTAGATGCAGCACCCGATAATCCTTCAACTATACCTCCATCCTTGTCCAACGCAAGAGTTGTTTCTAATTGTCGATCACTGGCTCCCATTAGCCTACGACAAATTCAGCAGACCAATGCCTATACGACTTTAACACTACCCTAATACCAACCCACTATGAAAATGCCCACGAATCAACACTCTTGGCTTCAACAATTCCCTCTATCATCACTAACCTCGAAGATGCTAAGTGAACCCACGAACACACTTTACAAGTGAATGAACACTACTGTCTATTCCACTAGACTTCACTTATCATAGTGAATAATCGCAACTCCGATTTCTATCA
>NW_026725314.1:0-6727 GCF_029784015.1 Lycium ferocissimum
CATTACTCCTACATAATCTTTCTCTCATTTTCAAAACTTATTCCGTTCATCCACGTTTACCGTATCGTCCGCCATCTTCTGCGGATTTATTCCATCTTGTTTCTCCTCGTCCTACAACTTGGCCTTCCACCGTCTCGACACTTATGGCACTCATTTTTTCTCGTTTCTCAACTTTCTATAACTTGGCTTTTCATCGTTCCGCCACCTACGGCACTCATGTCTTCTGTCACACATCATAACCTATTACTACACGGATGTCTTGCTTTCTTCTTACCTCCTTCTTCCGTTAGCTCCTCTTCCTTACCGACCTGACGATCCGCCCGTCCTACGCGACCTTTTATGGCTTCTGTTCGCTCCGTAAATCTTATTCTCCTTAAATTAATCTAACTTCTCATTTGCCTCTTACGCCTGAATTTGTGAGACTTTTTCAAAAAACTTCCCAGGGGGTCACCCATCCTGGAATTGCTCTCACGCGCAAGCGCTTAACTTTGGAACTTTGATGGAATTCGACGCTTTACCGCTTTCCTGACTGCGTCTACCTCACCGCACGACCTTCTACACATAATATTGAGTAGGTCGGAATCTTAACATATCCCAAAACGTCCTCACGACACATCTCATCGGCTGTCTTATCAGTACGTTCCTATTCGTCACAATTCTCTCTTTTTTTCTTCCTTTTTTCTTCATACCCTTGTCACACTCGTTTCGTGCATACCGTGACTATAATCTTATCATATTTTTCTCCTACCTATCGATTCGCCGATGCCTTAATACATATTACTCTATTCAAACCTACCGGTCTCTCTAGATCATCTCTTAATATCGCTAGTCCATTCCAAATTCCTTATTACCATATCCCCATCGACCTCCCGTTTACTATTATTGCTAATTCCGCAATTTAACTTATTCTTCCAAAAGAACAAATTTCCGCATTTACGCTTGGTCAAATCCCATTATTACTATTCATATGACCTTTTCGACATATCCCAAACTTACATCTTACTCTCGCATTATTTCCGAAAAAATTTTTGGCAAGAGTTTCCTCCGTATTCCTTATTATCCAAACCTCGCACGCCAGAAATACCAACATTGCCTCACAGGGCCATCACATGTATGTATGTATCATATCATATCGTATTGTATCACAGCCACACAGGGATTCCAATATCCATAACGGTCTAGAAATAATGGACTTACCTTATACACTTAACACGACCACGCGTGTCACACTTTCCCCGTCTACTTTTCCCTTTTACTTTTCAACTTTACATTTCAATCATACATCAATACCGTACTCAACATACGTCTTTCGTACCTTTGCTTACCTGCGTGCTTGTAACTTCCATTATCGTCGGTCACCTTCTTCGATCAATATCATTCCTTTGCTGCAACCGAAGGTTGGTGCAAAATATCTCATTTCCTATGACTCGGCTCTATAGCAAGATCTAAGGAGTGAAAGAAGAGTAAACCATCCTTAGATGCCCGTAGCCTCCGTTTATAAATGTGGTGTTCACACTATAAAACAAAGACTCTACCGGACACGACTTTGGCATAAATAACCCCAGGACGAACCGCTCGATACCAATTTGTCACACCCTTAATCCGATAGGGTGTGATGGGCACCCGACCCTACCTAGTGGCCGAGCGAACCCGCCGACTTTGTAACATTCATAATCATCTTCGGGCCCTTAGCCATAACATAATTACATAATGAAAGTTTTTCGGAAAGCCAAATATGCTTTTTATCTTTTTCAACTCAAATAAATCTGTAACATACGAAACTTATAATACAATGCATAATAACACGTTTACATAGCTCGCTTACATAACCGACATCTTATACCCACGACCTCGTCTACAAAGTCTCTAACACGGAACATGAAACCATAACATAATACTCGACTTGGAAAGACTCCGGGCAAATGGAGCTCGCTAATCCGGAACTTCTCCCGCTAATATCTTCACCAATTGGGTGTGCACATCGCGGCATGAAACGTTCGACCCGGGAGAAAGCGGGTCAAGATTTGAATGTGTCCGAGTATGTAAAGCATGAAATGTAATAAGCGGGATCATACCGAAGTAAAGAGTACAGAAGATCACAAGACTTGCCTTTGAAAACATTTATCATGCATATCAAAATCATATACTCATCATATATACATATAGCGTGTCCCGGCCCTCTAGTGAGGGACTCGGTAGGTAAAATTATATCATAATCACGTCATCATATCATCGTACATATATACCATACCCGGCCCTCTAGTGAGGGACTCGGTGAGCAAAATCATATCATAATCATGTATGCATGTCCATATACATATATACATATACCGTACCCGGCCTCTAGTGAGGGACTCGTGAATACGGTCCCGGCCCGCTAGTGGGACTCGATAAATAATCATAGCATCATATACCGTACCCGCCCTATATATAGGTCGTCAAGGCCCTCACTTTTCGGGACTCGGTGAATAATGCAAGTATGTGCACGAATACGTGTCCGGCCCGGACTCCGGTGAATGACATATTGAGCTTGCACGAGCAGAGTAGTGAGAAACCATATGCACATAAATCATTCCATAGACTCAATGAAGTAATCAAATCGAAGCATCATTTGAAAGTCAATAATCAATGGTTATATCAAATGGATCGACATTATTCGGAAACATATATATGTCATGAGCATATCAAAGTGTTGTAGAGATCATAGCCATACATCAAATCAATCCGAGTCCACCTCGGAAAGTTATGAACATTATTCACTTCGAACCTCTACGAACAAATCGAAGCGATCCGAGCCTTCGTGAAAGTTACGACGTTCGTAGTTTCGGAACTTTTAGAGCAAAACTCTTTGAAAACAAAACTTTGTGCAATTTTTGAAATTTAATTATACGAGTGACATAAAGACCATGACTTGACCACATTAAGAATACGGATATCAAGAAGCCAACAAGATTCATAAACATGCTCGGATCACTGTATCAGAGTTACCTCGTAATTCGTGTCATAACTTATTTTCAACTAAGACATGCCAAAGAAAGAGGTGTGGGTGAGCTTTACATACCTTAGCCGCTTCCTAAGCTAATCCGAACTTACGTCTCGACTTCTCACGATCTACAATAATGTCATTAGGCATCAACCATTAGTCATAACACCTGAGAATCCAATTCCAAACTAACACCTTATTTACGTAAATTCAGCAAAGATCTCCCCTATAAATCCAACACCCCCGAGAATTTAACTCGGCCAATATCAACAACAACCATACCAACAATCATAATAACGATATCCATAAGTGATTCAAAACGCATTCTAACATTAATAATTCCTTTATACACAATTCGACAACATTTCAATTATATTCAAATAAGCTACATACGATCATTTCAATATTCACGCTCGCATATTCGCCTACTAATCCGCAACCATTCACACATGATTTAAGAATATTCCAAGCAAGCCGCAACATTTTCAAAACACTCCAAAGCATACACCACCTCACCCGAAACTACCAATTCCCATAGGGACAACAACAATACGTTTTTTTCTTCCAAATTCACACACTACATCAACAATCCACACATTGACAACATTACTTTCATAAATTAAAGAAAGCATAATAAAATCACATTATACTCCAATTCAGCCCACACAATTGTAACCTTAACTTGGATCATTAAAACTTCATTTTACATCATAGAATTTACAATGACGACGACCAAAATACTACATCACATTAGTCCCACATGTGTACACTAAATCAGCCCATTCTCGGCCAAGCTTCAACATACATACTTCCATGAGTTTCATTCATTTTTACATGTTAAAACACACACACCCCATCCATAACAACATCAACCAAACACTAAATATGATTAATTCCTCACTCCTATGTAACATTATACATACACGGCCAAGACACACAACACATATTTTTATGAACTTCATTCATTTCCACATATCACAACATGTACCAATCACCCACAACACATGAAAGAAGATGGAATCCTCACCTTTTCCCTTCACTTGCTCTTCTCGGCTAGAACGAAGAATCGCAAGAACGAACGGTTTTCTTATTCCAACAACTACTCCACGTCGATTTGTGGCCTTCCAATAGTAGAGAGACAAGGAGAAAATAATTTTTCATGATCAAACTTGAGGGAGCAATTTTCGCCCCTTGGCCGCAGGGTCCTCCCTGTTCCCCTTCTTTTTCTCTCCAAGTTTCTTGATTTTTCCTTGAGTTGTAAAATGGTGAATTATGTCCTTATTTAATCATCACACACATATATATATATAGCACATGGCACATGGCCGGTCATGTGCCCCTATTTTTCCCTCCACTTTTTCTCAATTTTTCTCCATTTTCTAGAAATTTCTTTAAATTATGAAAGATGAATAATTTGACTTGTCATCCCTTGACGTATATATCTCTCACAATATAATGAACACATGTCTCCTTTCATGGCTTAAAACAAGTGGCCAAGATATAGGTGGGGTCCACGGCCACCTTGGCCTTTTGGCCATTTCATGAAATTATTTTCCCCAACTCTTAGCCTCCAATTTTTTCCTATTCCAAATTTACCCTTAATTCTTCATAACAATAAAAGATGAATACCAACTTGTACATTCTAAAAAAAAAAATTATAACCTTATCCTCAACTTCCCCGCCATTACCTCGGAATATTCAAATGTACAAAATGCGAGGTATAATAACACCAAACCCGACCACACACGGCTCAACATCAACATGCAAAATTTCATGAATTTCATCCATTTCTACACACTACAACATGTACAAATCATCATAATACATGTAAAAGAAGATTAAACCTTATCTTTTCCACTTAACTCCACAAGTTGGCTAGGGTTGTAAATGGCACAAACAAATGGTTTGTTGACTCCAACAACTACTCCACGTTAATAAGGACCTTCCACTTGGTTGAATTGCTAGAAGAAAATTATTTTGTGATCAAGTTTTAATGGACCTTGTTCGGCTATTGCCATGGCCGAATGGCTCCTCTTTTTTTTTTTTCTCCAAGTTTCTCTAAGCTTCTAAGGGGTGAAGATGATGAATATAATTAATAGTCATCTTTTAAGTACATATATTATGCATCCACAAGGGACTACGGCCCACACCCCATAGTGTACGGCCACTTGTCCCTTTGGTTTCATGAATTAATAACTTTCCTTAATTCACTTTTAACCCCAAATTTTTAATATTCCATACCAATAAAATCATAAGAATCTCATGCCTTAAAACAATATCGGAGGTTAAAAGTCTCTATCTTGTATCCCGGAATAGTCTTGTCCTTAACTTATCATGGTTAGCTCGGATTGTCCCAATGTACAAAATACGGGATATAACATCCTCCTCCCCTTTAGGACATTCGTCCTCGAATGTTAAACTAGTCCCACGGGGTTTTATAAGCATTTCGGGGGAGTTTCTTTGATAGCTAGCACATACAAATCATTCGTCAATCAACATAGCCAATTAAGGAATTTAGATTACCTGTAGGCATCGGAAATAAGTGGGGATACTTTTTCTTCATCTCTTCTTCAGCTTCCCAGGTCATCTCCTCCCGGTTATTGTTCCGCCACAACACCTTAACGGAAGCCACATCTTTATTACGCAACCTTTCTCACCGACGATCCAAGATGGCTATAGGTGCTGCTCCTCGTCGGGATATTCTCGTCACCTGGATATCCTCTATGGAAACATTCGGAAGGGTCACCAATGCATTTGCGAAACATAGACACGTGGAATATCGGGATGCACCGCTTCCCAAAATCAGATGGTAGGTCTAATTCATAGTAACCTCGCCTATCTTACTAATAATCGATAAGGCCCAATATATCTCGGACCGAAGCTTTCCTTCTCGCCGAATCTCATAACACCTTCATGGGTGACAATTTTCAGAATACCCAATCACCAATCTGAAACTCTAAGTGTTGACGTCGATTATCCGTATAAGATTTCGTCGACTCGAGTCGCTAATAACCGTTCCCCGAATGAGTTTCACTTTATCAACCGTATTTGATCATATCCGGGCCAATTAACTTAGTTTCATCAATACGAACCAGCCAATCGGTGACCTACATTTTCTCGCCATACGAGCCTTATACGGTGCCATTCGATGCTAGAGTGGCACCAAGTATTATAAGCAAACTCAACAAGTGGCAAGTGATCCTCCCACTACCTTCAAATCAATAACACAGCCCGCAAATATCTTTCTACCGTCCGAATAGACGCTCGGCCTGTCCGTCGACCGAGGGTGAAATGCCGTACTAAGACTCACCTATGTCCCTAATCCTTCCCCGAAATGATCTCCTTTAAGTTAGTCAGAACCGGGCACCCCGTCGGATATAATAGACGTGGGAACTCCGTGAAGTCTTACTATCTCCTTAATATATAACTCGGCATAGTCCCAATCGAATAAGTAGTCCGACCGGAAGGAAACGTGGCATTTTGTCGACTTATCAACGATAGCCCATATGGAGTCATACTTTCATGAGTGCGAGGTAAGCCCGTAATGAAGTCTATATTAATTATTTCCACTTCCAAGTCGGAATCTCCATCTCTCGTAACAATCCACCCGGCTTCGATACTCGATCTTAACCCGTCGGCAATTGGGCACCGAGCAACGAACTCGCTATGTCCCTCTTCATACCATCTCACCAAGCATAAGCATCCGAGGTCATGATACATCTTTGTCGATCCGGGTGAAGAAAG
>NW_026725315.1:0-5858 GCF_029784015.1 Lycium ferocissimum
CTGCGTATCGTACGTATGTCTATTTATTCTGTACGGATGCGGGTTATGATTTAAATGCATATATACATACCATTTGATTCGATTATGATTACGGTACTACTTGTATTTCTTGCCTTTCGTACTCGGTACGTTTTCGTCTTCGACCCCACTCTTCGGGGGGCTGCGTTTACGTACCACGCGGTACGCCGGATGATCAGAGGAACTTTGCTGGGAGGTTTCGGCCGAGATTGGCGAGCTCCGTTTCCCTCACGGTGTCGGCAGGAGTCGGAGAGCGTACACAGGTTGTGACTTCGGTTGTGTTAGAGACTTTACGGACAGTGGGTAGATTGCGAGATCTATGTCTTGAGTGGCACATTTTGCTATGGTGGCTGAATGTCCTATCTATGTTTGTACATGTATGTATGTTCAGCGATGTACATTTATTCCTTTGCCACGGATTTGATCCGATATGTTCGTTATGTTTGATACACATGGCCGCCTAAGACGATGTCCGTTATCGGTTCTTGAAAGTCTTTACGTACGCTTCATGTGTGATTTGTATCCGGAAATTTGAAAGGAATATGTATGAAATTAGAGTCTGAGGGTTCGCTCGGCTTCGCATGTGGGGCCGGGTGCCCATCACACCCTGATCAAGATTAGGGTGTGACAGTACCCCTGAACAACAAATACATATGCAATGGACGAATATATACCAAAATGTGGGCTCGGAATAAAGGGACACTCCAAAATGTGCTGGTAATAGGTGTCCCTGGGCGGCGGATCCGAACCGTACGTACGTACTCGCGGACGCATGAAACGCAGCCCCGAAGACGTGGGGTCAGTACGAATATGTACCGAGTATACGAATCGAGTCATAATCGAAACGAGGTATACGTAAAATAGAAGATTGCCGTCCAAAATACCAAAATGTCCATTTTTAAAAATACAAATCATGCAAGGGGCTCAGAAAATATGGTCGCCCGCCCGTCAATGGCGCCATAACACATCATACTCCAGAAGATTTCATATCTCCGAAAACCCGACATATCACATATCACATATACACGGTACCCGACCAATAGCCGGTGAAATCGGCGAACTCGTACACATCATAACACCAAATATACACGGTACTTACCAATGACGAGAGGGGCTCGGCGAACCGGACACATCATACTCCGAGTATCATCACATAGTGCGCTCGATAACATAACCGACCCCGGGACTCGGCGGAAGATGCAATAACCATTTGCACGAAAGCGGAGTGAGCAACCATATGCATAAAATCATCATCATAGACTCAAAAGATAAGTAAACTGATCATACTTGAGGTCGGGATAATAGTAATACCATATTCTTTCAAAAGTCATCAGAAACATATAAAGGAAAGTCGCGGGACCCACGGACGGGTGTCAACCCAAGCCGGGCACGCCTATGGAAAACATAGTCATTATACGCTATAAAATCTCCTATGAAGACATATCGGGGCGATCCGGATTCCGTCTACGAAAGTTACGACCTCTTTTTCCGACGTAGAACTTTTTAAGAACAAAACTTTTTGTGCAAAATTTGAAAACCAAATATTCCAAAGTCATAAGGGCCATTATTCCATCACATTACGAATGTCAAAGATAAAATGCAAATAAGAATCGTAGGCATACTCGGATCGCAAGAACAGAATTTCCTCGAGGCTCGTGTCATAGCCTATTTACAACTAAGGCATGCCAAAAGAAGGAAGGGCTAAGCTTTACATACCTCGATCGCTCTCAAAGCTAATCCAAATCAAACCTATGTCTCGGACGCCCCAAGATCTACATAACATCAATAAACACCAACGTTACTATAGGCATTTAGGAGTTCATTTCCAAACTAGCACGTAATTCTACAAAAATTTGGGCAGCATTTCCCCTGTAAATGCAACAACCCCGAGAATTCAACTCGGCCAAATTCATCAACAACAACACCAACAACCAAACTAGCAACATCAATAATCAATTCAATACGCATTCTAACATTAAATACTCTTTCTACATAATCCAACAATATTCATTGTATTCAATTCAACGGCTTACATTCAAGCCAACATCAACGCTTATACATTCAAATACTAGTCCGAACCCATACCACCAGCATTCAAGAACATTTTAAACAATTCATACAATATTTCAAACATCCCAAACAACACTCCAACTTACCCGAAAACTACCCCAAACCGAGAACCACATCCATAACACATTCCTCACTTCCGAATCATGATTTGCACCAACAATCCACACTCTAACAATGTCATTCTCATAAATATAGAAATTACATTAAATGCACACAATCCTCCAAATCAGCCCGCAACATTTACAATATCAATCTTGAGTCATCAAACTCTTATTGCCAACATAGAATTCATAACGACAACAACTAAAACACTAAGCAATATTAATTCATTCTTTGTCACACAACATGACCCATATTCGGCCACCATCATACATGTATATATTGGTGATTCTCATCCATTTCAACACACTACAACAATTAAACATGCTACATAAAATTTAATTCATCACTTTTACACAACACACATGCACACGGCCTCAACTCCAACATGCCATATTTCATGAATTTCATCCATTTTTGCATACTACGACATACATAAACCTTCCATAACATATAAAAACAAGATTAAACCTTACCTTTCTTCTCAACTTCACAACTTGACTAGGGTTAGCAAGGATGAAAACGAGCGGTTTGTTGGCCCAAACAACAACTCCACGTTAACAAGGACCCTTCAATTAGTGGGTTTTCTAGGAAGAAATAATTTTGTGATGGCTAAATTTGATCTTGAATTTTTAGGGGCATGGCCGAATGGCCTTAGTGTTGTTCTTCAAGGTTCTTGATTTTTTTCTAAGTGTGGAATGAAGAAAGATGACTTAGTGGTCATCTTTTATGCTCACACATGAATTATACAAGTGTCCATGGCCCACACATGGGTTGGACCAATTAAATTTGGCCACAAAATGTGTGGGGACCAATTCCCATGCCACAAGGCCAAAGGGCCAATTTTCATGAATTTCCAACTTCTCAATATTCCACTTTTAGTCCCAAATTTTCTTAAATGTTCTATGCCAACAAATTCATGAACAACTTATGTCTTAAAACAAAATCGAAGGTCAAAAGTCTCGACTTCGTATCCCGGAATAGTCTTGTCTCTAACTTATCATAGTTAACCCGGATTGTCCCAATGTACAAAATACGGGATATAACATCCTCCCCCCCTTTAGAACATTCGTCCTCGAATGTTAAACTGACCCTACGGGTCTTACAAACAGTTCGGGGGAGTTTCTTTTATAGCCATCACACACAATTCATTCATTGATTAACATAGTCAAGTAAGGGATTTAGATTACCTGTAGGCACCGAAAATAGGTGAGGATACTTCTTCTTCATCTCCTCCTCAGCTTCCCAGGTCATTTCTTCTCGGTTATTGTTTCGCCATAGCACCTTAACGGAAGCCACATCTTTATTACGCAACCTTCTTACCACGACGATCCAATATGGCTATGGGTCGCTTTCTTCGTAGGATAGCTCCTCCGTGACCTGGATATCATCTATGGGAAATATTCTGGAAGGGTCACCAATGCATTTGCGAAGAATAGACACATGAAATACCGGATGCACTGCTCCCAAATCTGCTGGTAGAGCCAATTCATAGGCAACCTTGCCTATTTTACGAATAATATGATGAGGCCCAATATATCTCGGACTGAGCTTCCCTTTCTTGCTGAATCTCATAACACCCTTCATAGGTGACACTTTCAGGAATACCCAATCACCAACCGCTCTCTGTCGACTCTGGGCTACTAACAACCGCTCCCGAATAAGTTTCACTTTATCTACTGTCTGCTGGATCATATCTGGGCCAATTAATTTAGTCTCGCCAACATCAAACCAGCCAATCGGTGACCTACATTTCCTGCCATACAAACCTCATATGGTACCATCTGGATACTGGAGTGGTAGCTATTGTTGTAGGCAAATTCAACGAGCGAGAAATGATCATCCCAGCTACCTCTGAAGTCAATAACACAGGCCCGCAACATATCTTCCAGCGTCTGAATAGTGCGCTCGGCCTGTCCGTCAGACTGAGGATGAAATGTTGTACTGAGACTCACCTGTGTCCCCAATCCTTCCTGAAATAATCTCCGTAAAATTAGCTATAAACTGGGCACCTCTGTCGGAGATAATAGATATGGGAACCCCGTGAAGTCTTACTATCTCCTTAATATAGAGCCTGGCATAATCTTCAGCTGAATAAGTAGTCCGGACTGGAAGGAAATGGGTTGATTTTGTTAGCCTATCAACGATAACCCATACGGAGTCATACTTCCGTGGAGTGCGAGGTAAGCCTGTAATGAAGCCCATATTAATTATTTCCCACTTCCACGTCGGAATCTCCATCTCTGTAGCAATCCGCCGGCTTCGATGTTCAATCTTAACCTGCCGACAATTTGAACCGAGCGACGAACTCGCTATGTCCCTCTTCATACCGTCCCACCAGAATAAGCACCTGAGGTCATGATACATCTTCGTCGACCCTGGATGAACAGAATAACGGGCATAATGTGCCTCGCCCATAACCTGTCGCCGCAGCCCTGCAACATCAGGTACACATAATCTGCCCCTGTGTAATAGTACTCCATCAGGTGTAATCTCGAACGGGGTCTTTTCCTTTGCCAGGGCTGTATCTCTATACTGTGCCAGAACAGGATCCTCATACTGGCGCTGCTTAATCTCCTCCGTAATAGAGGATTCAGCAATTCCTCGAACGTAAAACCCCAATATCTCCAGAATCAGCCAAGCAGACTCCAAGAGTAGCTAGCTGGTGGATCTCGTGAACCATTTCTTTTCCTCGATGGCACGTCCGCTGGGCGCCCCGTAGACTTACGTACTGAGTGCATCTGCCACAACATTAGCTTTCCCAGGATGGTATAGAATATCGACATCATAGTCTTTCAGCAACTCTAACCACCTCCTCTGCCGTAAATTCAGCTCCTTCTGCTTAAAGATGTACTGGAGGCTCTTGTGATCTGTATAAATATCAACGTGAACGCCATATAGATAATGTCTCCACATCTTCAAAGCATGAATTACCGCGGCTAGCTCCAAATCGTGGGTAGGATAATTTCTGTTATACCTCGCATTTTGTACATTTGGATATTCCGAGTCAATGGCGGAAAGTTAAGGACAAGGTTATATTTATTTTCGATTTTGTTAAGAATGCATAAGTTGCAAATTCATCTTTTATTGGTATGGAACATTAAGGGTAAATTTGGAATAAGGAAAAATTAAGGGCTAAGAGAGGAAACAAAACTTTCATGAAATGGCCAAAAGGCCAAGGTGGCCGTGGGCCCCACTCATATGGTTGGCCAATTGCCTTGAGCCAAGAAATGGTACATGTGCTCATTCCATACTTGTGGAAGTTATATATATATATATATATATATATATATATATATATATATATGCATGGATGACAAGGCAAGGTCACAAATTCATCTTTTTGTGACTTAAGAAATTTCTAGAAAATTGGAGAAAAAGAAAGCAACAAAAAAAAAAAAAATGAGGAAAAGTTTTCACATGACTGGCCATGTGCATGTACCATATATATATATATATATATGTATAAGTGATGAATTACAAGGCACAACTCATCATTTTAACTCTAAGAAAATTCAAGAAAGATGGAAAGAAAAGAGAGAGAGGGAGTTCGGCCATGGGATGGCCGAACATGGTCTATGGAAAGTGAAAGAGAAAAATTATTTTCTCCTTGTTCTCTACTAATTGGAAGGTCCTCTACAACGTGGAGTGGTCGTTGGAACAAGTAAATC
>NW_026725316.1:0-11076 GCF_029784015.1 Lycium ferocissimum
ATGATATAAAATGGTATGTTTTCAAGGGGGGCCCCGATTGGGGTCTACCCCCGTCGGGGGTCGACTTTCCCCCAATGAAATTTTGACAACTTTTGAAAAAGAATGTTATAATTATTATTACGATTTGAAATATGACTATTTTACTTATACGTGGATTTATGACAATGATTTTATGCATATTATTACTCGCTATCGCTCGTGCCTACTATGATACGCATTCGCCGGTTCCGAGCCGGTTACGTTGTCGTGCGCGTTTTCATATACTCGGTGTTATCTTGTTTATGGTTCAGGCTTCTCGCTCGAGGGGCGAGTTCCACTTATGTTTGGCGTTATCTTGTGTTTGGCTTTATCTTTGTGTTGTGATGTGTGACGGGGATTCGGAGATTTGAAACTTTTACGGCGTTATCTTTGTGTTATGGCGCCATTGACGGGTGGGCGACCATATTTCCTGTGACCTATGCATGATTTACACTTTGAAAATAAACATTTTGATATTTTTGGATTTGTACTATTTTCCATACTTCTGATTCGATTATTATTCAGATTTATTACTGTACCTTCTGCTTTGCATACTCAGTACATATTTAAATGTGACCCCACTCTTCGAGGAAACTGCGTTTCATGCCGCAGTACGACGCACATATGATTTGGTGATCCACCTGTTTAGGACACCCTCTTTGCTATTTGGAGTGCTCACTCTCGTTCCGGACTTATATTTTTGGTATATATTTGTTCGTGCATTTGTATATATTCGTTCGGGGTACGGCGGGGCCCCGTCGTCATCGATTCCGTCCGTCTGTTTAGAGGTACTGTGGACATGTTTGTGGGTTGTGCCTACTTCGTACAGTTGTGTTTGTATATGTTGTGTTTGGGCGATTTCATTCGCCGTGGCCCTGTCGGCCCACGTATGTATATATGTTGTTTTGATGGCCATTTGTGTGGCCTTTGTTGGTATATTCGTGCGCGGGGTTATTTTGGATAGTCCGTAAAACAAAGGAAACTGCGCAAAATTTTCTGGAAATTATATAAATTTGGAACACAGCCTTGTTGGCTTCTGTTATATACTTGGATGCGTTTGATATAATTTGTGATAGCGTTTGATAGGTGTGTTTGGGTGCCCAGATCGGGCACTAGTCTCGGCCTACGGGGTTGGATCGTGAAAGAACTACATCGACCTGATTCTCTTATGACCTGAGATATGTAGGCTACTCAAGGACCAGGGTTCGGTCGAATTCATAATCAACCTCTCCAGCCCCAAAAGAATTACCTTGTTTCAGTTGTACTCTTTCCAAACCCAGTCTGATTTATTCGTCGGGACAAAATCGGGTTTACGTCAACGTCTTGGCCCAAAGACTCTTTCATCATCTCTGGTCGAAGAGGGACAAGCTGTTGACACCCAATTTTTGCCCTCCTTTTTCATTTAATTGATTTCACTATGCTTCTTAGTCCTGAAAATTCCCCAAAATAAGTTTTGAATATTTTCGCTAATTACCAGACTAATTTTTGAGATATTATTAAGATTATTTTTAACATTCCTTAAAAAATTACTAAACATGATATTTTATAATTAAAATCACTCGAGAATAATGTTGATATTCCGATATCAATATTGGTGTTGGCATTTTTCCTTTGATCCTACTTATTGTTGTATCAATAATATTTTACTCTACTTTGAAACTAAATATGTAAATTAGATTGCTTATATTGTAATTTATATATGTATGCATTTTGCGGGAATTAATTAGGATAAAGAAGCATATTTTAATTAATTGATTGAAGTAAAAAAAGGATTAGAGAAAGTAAGATTAGAAACTAATTCAGCTAATTTTAAACTTGGGACAATCCCTATTTCTTGAAAGCAATTCTCAGCAGTCCAATTCACCAAACAAACGCCCCAGCCCATATCCCCCGACCCGACCTAGCCCAATAACTCATCTAGAACACCTAAAATCCCTAATCTTTCCATTTCAACCAAATGAACCTAATAATGTAACCAGAACCAAAGGACCTCTCCTCTTTCTTCAACCTAGCACAAAATCTTAGCCATATCCCACCAAATTCGCCTGCTGTTCACCTCTCACATCCGCTCACATACCTCTTCTCCTTCCTCACACTCCATCTCTGAAGCTTGCAGGCTCCATGTGTGATTTCAGCAGATTTCACGGGTAAGTCCCATCCCCATTTTCATCATCTCATTTGTTGAAAGTGTTTTGAAGATTTCCCTCCTTTTCCTTATTTTTGAATTTCGAATTCAAGCTTCCTTGTGGAGCTGTTGAAACCCTCGGTTGTTAGCTATAAATAGAAGCCCTTAGTGAGCTATTTGAAAAAGGTTCGAGTGTTGGAAATTCCCTCTTGAACAACTCAAAGAATCCCATCAGTTTTCATCAAGCTTTCATAAAAATACTTTTTTTTTAACTCTAAGTTGGGGCTCTCAAAAAATTCTCTTTTAACTCTAAGTTTGTTTTGTCAAATTCTTGGTGTTTCTTGGCTAAACAAGCTCTTCAAGAGGATTCGGAGACTCGACGATGACAAATAGCCTCAGTTCGCTGTCTTGGAGAAGGTCAGTAATCGACCTAAACTTTCTTTTCATTTTAGTTCATAGATAAATATGTAGTTGCTTGGATGTTATCATCGTTCGTTTAATTTTCTATTTTAACTGTATAATTAGAACCTGCAAATCTTGTTTCCTTGTTTAGTCTTCTGTTTAAAGGGTGTTAGAATCTGCTTTCTTGTTATTTTGATGAAAGACCGGTATGTAAAACTTAAAACATAGGAACTATGACGTTTAGGAAGGAAACTACTGATTTGCACAAGTTTGAACCAATCAAAACTTGCTAACATTGGAATACCCTTATCACTTATAAATCTTTTACTTCATTGCTCAAAAGAGGTTAGCGTTTTCACTCTCTGCTCTACTCTTTGAAATCTGGAATTTTGAGTGTGTTGAGATGCAAGAATATGTTGTCAATTTTTTTTTTTTTTAGAGATGTTGTAAATAGCCTAGTCTTCATGTTCTTTTGTAGAAATAGAATGCTCGAATAAGTTAGTTACGAGATTTTGTCTTTCCTCTACAGACACCATGGTTGTTGGATATAAAAATGTGAATGTGTGTTTTGTTTCGTGACCGTAGGAAACCATGATTTAGCATATTGTTTTATCATGTTTGTAGTTGAGGTCATATGTTTAGTTAATGAGATAATAGATTATTGCAACTCCATAATGAGAAGAATATGATGTCCTTCAATATTTAAGTCCAAAATCTCTTTTTCTTTACCATGTCCATGAGACTTTCTTAACTTAAGATGACTTTTGTTTATGGATTTTCTAGGAGTTTTCCATAGTTAACTAAATATGCTTTATACATTAGAAAGCTACATTTATGCCACAAAAGAGAAGTTACTGGTTTTGACTAAAAAAGAGAGTTACTATTTTGGTTAAAGGAAGTTACTATTTTCGATATATATATATATATAAAAAAAAAGGTTACTGTTTTGATTGGGAAAAAATTTACTTGTTTTGATTAAAAGAAAAGTCACTGATTCGTAGAGATTAAACCTGTCCAATATGTATGTGAATAACTTCGTCCTTAGCCTAGTTTCTGTTTTTTAAGGTTTATCAGAATCTGCCCCTGCCTTGTTTTTCTTCAAAAAATGCTATATAAAAGGCTAACACGAACCATGTCATCTAAAGGAAACTCATTGATGGAATTATGATAAAAATGTGAATGTGCAGTTAGATTGAATGATCGTTTGCCTCTCGTCTTTCTGTGTGTTTGGAGTCATGTCCATGAAACCATTTTATTTCTTTAATATGAGTCCCATTCAAGAAAAACAATGAACCTGTCTGGCTGAAGGATTCTTTATGTTGTGAAGAATGTGCAGTTATATATAATGTTTTCTTCTCAAGGGTACTACATCTGTGTTCTCATTTAGAAGGAGCAATTCTCCAGTTCTACTTGGTATAATACTCAAGATTTGCTAAGCTTATGCCTCGTTGAGTCTCTTGGCTTTGTTTGAACCATTGTTAAGGGCGGATTGTATGACATGAATTTACCTCTTTCTTTAGACTTAGATGGCATAACCTTAGAACCTTAATGGCATGTCAAAGTGTTCAAATCACTGTAACAGTAGGCTGCCCTATTTAGCCATGTTTTCGCATTTAGGTTGTCCGAGAATTAACTCATCATTTTTACTGGCCTAAGTGTTGCATCTTTGTGTGGACATCGTCTTGCTAGATATTGTCTTTTCAATTTGTTCAGAAGTCTAAAACTCATGTATTCAAGTTTCACCTTATGTTTAAACTTGAAGTGCCAAAGTGTGTCGGTCATAGCTCCGAGAACATCCTGCACGTAATGTATTTTGAGTACCTATTCCACGCAATTGTCTTGTTGGGATCCTCTTTAATCAAATCTTTACCAAAAAAAAATGATTTTAAGGTTCAGTTATTAGGTTACAAATATTTTTCCATGGTTGTCTTCACTCAAGCTTCAGTTTGCTGGTTACAATCAGTTGGACATGTTGATCACTTTCTTTATATGCACGTAAAGTTATTGGGCTGTATGTTCTTTGTAAGATTCTTAACCATGTAGTTTAATTAAATAACCAAGATTAGGAATAGTTTTTGTTACTTCCAAAATAAGAAAAAATAAAGAAAAAAAATCTCACCAGAAAGTAGTCAACTACTTAAGGTTGGACGAATACATTCTCTCATGATCGCTGAGTACATGGTTGGGTTTAACGGCTGTCTTTGTTTCTTGTATGATTAATAAAATGTTCAAATGTACTTTTGTCTATTTTTTCTATGTTTCTCTTACTACTTTTTATCCTTGGCTAACTGTGGTCCTATTCTTTTTGGATTAGCAGTTGCAATCTTGCATTTGAAAAGTTTTAAGTATTGAAGACGTGTTATGGAATTAACTCGCTGTATATATTGCATTTCTGACTCACCATGTTTCTTTTATTAAGATTGCTTCTAATTTCTATTCGCTCTTTCTTTTGCATGAACACACTTGGGAGCATTTGGAGTTATGACAACTCTAGATCATGCCCACATCAGAGAAGGAAACAGTAGCAACCTATGTTTCGTTCATTAATGTGTGATCTCAGTTCCTCATTCGTGTCAAGAGTCTTCGTCCTCCTTCCTCTCTGCGAACTTTATTTCTTTGTGTAAACTTGTGTATATACGTGTTGTTTATATTTTTGACTAACATTTTATGGATTGTGTTTGTAGCATATTTGTGTCTTTGCTTGTATACGAACTCGCGGGGAAATAGTTACGTATAGAAATTTAATTGCTTATTTTCCTCGCCCCCAATCAGGTATTCACTTTAGTAATATTCCGATTATAGGCGTATTTAGAATAATAATTGTCAAATGATTTTCAGCTTTTCTTTATGTACTTTCAGGTTAGAAAAATGATTTCCAACTAAAGGAAATTAATTGGAAAGAAATTCCATTTTGAGTTAATTGCTCATCGAACTAATGTTTCTTTTTAAATTCATTTTAACAAAAATGAGCGATTTAAATAGGGGTTTCAAAAGGATAAGATGCATATTTTATGGGTAATCATTTTCTATTTAATGCTAATGTATGGAACATGTCAGATTCATTAAGTTTAAATGAGAAAATTATATTAGGGCCCGAGTATAGTGGCTCAACCTATTTTACGAGAGCTATAAGATAAATATTCCATTTTATATACACGCATACATATATATACTATCTTATTTTCACTAATTCCTTTAATCATCTTTTCATCATGTGTATACATATCTATTATTTCCATATCACAAAATAGCTATTTTTGAACCATTATATACCATTTTTCATAGGGTATAAATATCGTACATATACATTATTTTTCTAAAAAAAATATCCATTCCTAATCCTCTCATTTTATACTATTGTATACAAAAATACATCACAAATATATACGTATATGTTTACATCTCATGTATACTAACTACTGCCATTACAATAAACATACACATGGACCATTTTCATATACAGATATATCACATTTAGTATCTAATTCTTTTACATATCACATATATACATTATTTTCTTATAAAAAATATATCCCTCCTTATTCTATATTATACATATTATTCTTATATAAAATAAATGTCATACATATTTTCCTCATGCATATATTAGCATTAACTACTTCCTTTATAAATATGCATTTACTCGCATAGTTATATTTACTTTAAAACTCCCTTTTTTATACAAATAGTTTTGAGAAGAGTATTTTCTTTTTCCGCAATTCTTTAAATAGGTGATAATAAATAAGAAATAATTAAACAATCCCCCTCTAGTTTTAATTAAACTAAGTTTAAAGACTGTCTTCGAATAGGCTCTAAGGGATGCTTAACACCTTCCCCTCGGGGTAAATAAAACCCTTACCTAGAATCTCATAGGTTTCAAAGACTAAAAATGGAGTTTACATTTTTATGAATGGTTTCCTAATATTTCCTAAAATTAGGTGGCGACTCTGAAAATTTTCAAAACTAGTTTTAATCCGTTAAAAAGAGGGCATAACAATCATGACAATGAAAGGTCGTCCAGAACTAAACGAGGTGTTAACCGTACATTGGGACGATAAGAAAATATTATTCCGCTTCAGCGAAATTGAGATGATCCCAACTTTCGAAGAGATCAGAGATGCCATAAACACCAATGGGACCTGTCTAAGGAGACGACACAAACAAGATCACCACCTGTTATTTCCGCAAAGGCCCACAGTCGGCCAAATCATGAACTTTCTTGCACTAACTGAGGCGCCCTGGGTGCAAGGAACCACTGTAACCTTTAGGGGTTTGTATCGGAGATTCGAAGATGCCACGGGATATACTCTCTACCAAAGAGAATTTAAGAGTAGGGAGGAGTGGGAAGCTATTAGACCCTTGGCATTCGCCATAGCTTTACTAGGCATTATGGTATTTCCGCAAGGGGATTCGATGGCCATAGACACCACGGTAGATCTAGCACGCCCATACCATTTCCATGGTATAACCAGGACTAAGAGGCAATGCTTTGATTTGGCGCCCATCATTTTGGCAGACATCTTTCGGGCATTGGACAAATGCCAGAATGGTTTCCGATACTTCCAAGGATGTAGCATGTTGTTACAATGGTGGATTATCAAACACATCAACATGGCTAAGGAGGTCCAATACCTGAGCAACCACAACAGGATAGACCATCTCACAAACTATTGTCCAAACCTTGGTTATATGTCCAAAGGGAAATCGACTAGCTTTTCGAAGGCGGGCGAGGGTAGGATCCGGTGGATGTTCCACGGCCATGTCGGAAAATGTGGTGGTCAAAGGGAGGAATTGTCCTTTTTTGTGCCACTAGCCGGGGTTTGAGGAATCCGTCCTTACATTCCGTCTCGGGTTTGAGGTAATTCGGCGGGAAAGGCAAGTGATACCTCGGGTAGGAAATCTCGGCGGAGTTCATCGCCGAGCACGCGGGGCAAAAGATCAAGAATGTCGGGGTGATCCTTAGAGAGTGGAACGGTCGCGTGAGTTGGGGCCCAGATACTTTAGCCCAGACAGGTTCGAAGCAGGGTGCGACCCAGGGTATCACGAGTGCCTACAGGGGAACCTGGCCCGGGCACCTATCCTAAGGCCCGCACTTTCCCACAAAACCCAGGAAGAAGATCGCCTGAAAGAATGACTGGAAAACACGGACAAACACTGCCCGAATTCTAGAGGAAACGGATCCGGTGATAGTCAGAATGGAGATGTACCAAGTACGGCGGATTCGGACCACACCGCCCGGAGGGTGAAGAAGGCACGGAACTCAGCCGGACCTCGACCTTGACCAGCCCCAGAGGAACCTTGCTAATTTCGCTTTATATTGAGCCTGTCCAGGCTCCATATGCCTTTGTAATCCCTTTGGGGAAGATATTTTATTATTATTATATGATGATTTTTTGGGACAATGGTTCACTCTCACAAATGGCACTTACATTCTTTAATCGATTAGGTTATCCTTAAATCACAAAGGTTCTTAGGAACTCGAGTAGTATAAATATCTGCCAAAATTACATACCTACTTGCTACGTGTCTCACATGCCTACTTGCTATATATATTGTCATATATTAAGGCCTGAATACATTTGGTCCAATGATCTGAAACTACACATCAAAAAGAGAAACCAAAAGCTTAAACTTACCCGATTTCATCTTCATTAGAAGGTTGACTTGCTATGGCAAACCAAGGAGAACAAGAGACACGAACTCTAGGAGAAATAATGGGAATCTTGAGAGACAGGGTACTACAAATGGAGAAGCACCTACGAGAGATTAGGAGGAAAATTGAAGGAATTGGACCGACTCTTGGAGATAGTTGGGAATCCGCGAGCATACCACGAGAGCGATTACTATGGGAATGTCCCCGAGAAGAGGCCAAGGGAGTTAGTCTTTGAACTATATACCTCTGAGAGGAGGCCGAAGTGACTCCTGGGAAAGAACCCTGGAGGAAGAGAGGGAGAAAGCCAAGGAGCTCGATCGGATCATTGGGTGACGGAGACCCTCTGAGAGAGGTGAGGAACCTCGACGGGGAAGCCTCTACGGGCGGTAGAGGAGGAAGAAGCAGGAAGAAGAGGGGAAAGGAGAATCCTCGACCTGGAGAGGAAGGAATGCGTTGGATTGGCGTGGAGAGGCGAGGGGAAGAAGAACCATTCGGGATGTTCACGAGTTTGCGGGGAATTTGAGAATGGGCAAATGAAGAGGAATCGACTACTATGCTAGATCGACGAGGGGTGCGACTTTTATGCACTATCGCCAGCGGTAGTGCGCCGCACTCGCATGGCGGCTATGAGAATTTTGGAGGACGGCCTCACACGTTTCTTGGTGGGGAGTCGTCTTCAAGCCCATTCCTCCCATTTGGGGGTGGCCCAGAGCTGTCACATGGAGGTGCTAGGGTCGGTCGCCACATCGTGCCCACGCCGGGGTTAGGTTGCCGCCACCGGGGTCATTGTGTCATACAAGAGATGTCCATTCCACCGCAACCATTCTAGTCACACCCTAAATGAGTGCTTGGGGTTGAGAAGAAGAATTTACAGTCTAATTGATGATAGGATCATTGGGACTCTATGGTGGCCACACACCCTCTTGGTAATGAGCCTGTATCACCCCGCAGAGAAGAGAGTCACCGCTACCACTCAAAATCTGGTGGTATAACTACGATCTTCGAGGAATGATACTAGCATATTCTCGACTATGGTTAGTCTAAGGAAGATTAGACCCACGGAAACCGAGCCACCGCCGTTAGAACTGTAAAAACAGTTTTTGTCTGTGTCATACGGAGTTATGAGACACGACATGAAAAGTGATGTGCCTTCAAGCTGTTGGAACATAAGATCGATGCGTAAAAGTCGGTCTTCTTGCTAATGCAGTACTAAGAAGGAAAGAGGACAAGAGAGAGAGCGAGTTTGTAAGGACAGCGACTCGTGGAGCTGTATTTTTGGGTAGATAATAGGTGTCCCCATTTTTGCACATAAAAGGTTACCCCCTCCCCATATATATTGTAAGGAACCGTGCCGACCTGACGTCCCTATGGAGAGATATGCAGGAAGCCCTAACCGGGCCTAGTCTGGGGTTGTCTCTAGCTAGGTTTAATCTAAAGGATACTTTGGGTATATGTATCCTTCTTTTGTAAAACGAACTACAACAGGGCCTGATTTCCCCTGGTGGGATACGTAGGCAGTCTACGTAAGACTCGGCCCCTACATAATATAAATTACAATTCCTCCCATTTGATTAACTTCTATAGCACGGGAGGAGTTTCCCGTGGTAAGTCGACAGCAAAGCTTATTGGACCAAGATACTTCGAACATCAAAACCCGTAAACATCCGAAACTTTAAGGCAATCGGATCAGGTGTTCAAGCTTAATGTATGACTTTACATGTTATGTGCGCTTTAAATATCAATTTGTGATATCTTGTTTTATACTGTATGACCAGTAACTAAAATTATCTACCGTTGAGTTATTCTTGACTTATAGAACGAGGCCGATTAGTGTAGTATTGAAAGCTGGCATACTTTACAAGATCAAAAGCTGTGTTCGCATCCCTATCAGACAAAGGCAAAGAGAAAATGACTGGTACACCCGAGAATAGAACCGAGCTCGCTCTCTACGAAGGAGATACCCAATACCCACAGGAGGTGTCATCTCAAGAAGATGTGATAGCGACGTTACTAACTGCCGTGATAGAGCTCCAAGAAAAGGTAGCCAGGAGCGAAGCTACAAAAACAGGCAAGGACGCCTCGACAGAGAAAATGAGGCCTCCTTCTCCATTCCCTTCCCTGAGCTTGTGTGCAGGTCATTTCCCGCGTACCCGCCGGGGAACCGTCCCGCATCCGCTAAGCTCCACCCCCGAATCACGTTGGAACCTCTTCTCGCTCCGCCACGGCAAAATACACTCCGAATCTGGGGGACCGCCCACTCTCGATCCTTCCTACACGTCCCCGTTTTGTTGTCCGTGGCCCCGATTCGTGCCCCGGCTGCGCTGGTGGGCAAACCTCTGTCCGCTCGACCGCGCCGCCCGCAGGGTCTCGTTCTTAACTCCCGACATCCCGGCGGAGTGCTCTCAGGAGACGAAGAACAGACCATTATGAAGAAATGGAAAAAATCGGGAGAGCCTGGATGACAAGCGGAAAGAGACATGGAGAAAGATGGAAGAATTCTTTGAAGTACAACAGTCTATGAAGGGCTACGGGCAGATATAGATGACCTATCATGCGTCCGGATGCTGGACTTGCCCGAGGGGTTCAAAATCCCAAAATTTGAAATGTTCAATGGAGCGGGTAATCCCAAGGCACACCTCCGATCCTAATGTGACCAACTAGTTGGGGTAAAGAAAAACAAACCTTTGATCATGCGACTATTCAGTCGTAGCACATTGGAGAAAGCGGCAATGGATTATGACTAAAGATATGCGGCAATGGCATGTCTGGGAAGACATGGCAGAATCCTTCATGGAAAGGTTTCGTTTTGACGTGAAGCTTGATGCCGGACATTTATTACACGGAAAAGGTCAAACGAGAAATCAACGAAAAATTCCGG
>NW_026725317.1:0-16945 GCF_029784015.1 Lycium ferocissimum
AAAACTCGACTTAAGCTTCAAGTGTAGGTGGACATAGTAAGTTGCAGTCAATTACAGAAGTAGATAAATTATGACCACTTTCTTTGGACATTCAATAATAACTTATGTAAGGTGGATAATGGCATTAAGTTAAGCAAGGGGAGGCACAGAATGATAGAAGAGTAATTGATTCGTTATAAGATTACCATAACCAGTATACAAGAGTAGTTTAACATTCGAGGACGAATGTTCTAAAGGGGGGGAGGATGTTACATCCCGTGTTTTCAGGCTAGAAAGCGTATGAGTTAAATGACATTAGTAACGGAAGTGAAGTTATCCCCCAAGCTTATATGTAGTTAGAGTGATGGTACAGATGTATCATAAGGATTAGAAGTTAAACCAATCGAAGAAAACAAGTTTCGTTGAGGTTCGAAATTTATTTGAATGAAATACGGTCCAAGCTATAATATCCCATATAATGGACCAGGAAATTGAACCGTCCAACATGAGCAAATTTACTCGAGCCCGAAGAATTTGATCATATCCAAGGATGAAAATCAAGAGCTCGGTGTATACAAGGAATGAAGTCCCCAAATGATTTAACACGAAAAAGTGTGACGATGATGATTGAAAAAAATAATTTATGTGTGGCAAATGAGGCTATGGACTAGTGTTATATCACATGGTCATGATAATAAGTATAAGGAGTATGTTAAAGGTGATTGCTGTGTAAGTGAATTGAGATCAAAGAAATTAATTATGTGCAATTGATTAAATGTTGGATTGTAGTACGGGTAAAGAATTAATTAATAATTAGTGGAAGAATGTGGAGTGACAACACTTGGCAGCAAGCTAAGGAACAACTAGTGACAATGCATGTCTACATAGTAGGCACGTTTTGGTGGATGCTAATTAATTATCATTCTAAGAGTGTCTTATCCAAAAGGGACCCCACAAACCACTAGAAGAATTTTATTTGGAGTTATCATTTTGGTTGGAAAAGTTTCAAAGGAAAGAGTACATTTCTAGTAACCCACATCTTTGGTAACGTGAGAAACATAAGTAGTATGCAGCAGCTAGCAATGTTCTATTTTAAGGAGATACTATATTTTCTTATCAATAATAAGGAAGATGAGGTTCTACGATTGAAGCAAACACGTAGAACAACGTAGAGTTACATATCCACATTGGTTTCCTCTATATAATAGCAAGTCGGAGATTTCTTCAAAGAGAAGTAAGGTGGAAGAGGAATAGTTCTTGGCATATAAGGTAAGAATTCTCCTCTGCTAGATATATTTAAATTCATCCAGGTCATAGTTAAAAATTGAGATGGGAACTACAAAATTAATTGCGGGAAATCTGATAAATTGGTGTTGCAGTTCGGTGGACTGTTTTGGGAGGTTGTTCTTATGAAATTATATGACTGGAAATTAATTGAATAACCTGGAGGTATTGTTGTTGTTAATATTGTTGAGAAATTTTGGAATAAAGATGGGGTCTAAAACTATTGTTTAATTGACAAGCCGAGCTTGCCGCTCGTCGCATTATTATTTGAATTATTGAAACTATTTTTATATTGTTGAGGGGCTGGATTGATGGGATTAGTTGTTGATGTTGTTAATATGGTTGTTGGTATTGTTGTTGATGATTTGGCCGAGTTGAATTCTCGGGGTTTGTTGAATTTATAAAGGAAAAGCTGTCCGAATTTCTATAAATGATGTGCTAGCTTAGGGTTGGATTCGTAAGTACTTATAGCTAATGTTTAGTATCTACTGACGCTGTTGTAGATCTTGGGAAGCCCGAGACTTAAGTTTGGATTAGCTTAAGAAACGGACAAGGTACGTAAACCTATCCCTTCATTCTTTTTGGCATGAATTACATAAAATGAGCGAACGATGAACATACATGGCTCCAATGAATTCTAGTTCTCAGCGGTACTTGACATGACAATTGCTTTTGATTCTCAAGTATTGGTTCGTTATAATTATTCTATTGAGTCTCAGATGATGATTCATTTTGTACACGATTGTTCCCAATATTCTACTCGTGAACAGTTTTATTACATCATTTCACCAAGTCCCTCACTAGAGGGCCGGGTACGGTATATATATGATTATTTCACCGAGTCCCTCACTGGAGGGCCGGGTACGGTATATATATGATTATTTCACCGAGTCCCTCACTAGAGGGCCGGGTACGGTATATATATCATTATTTCACCGAGTCCCTTACTAAAGGGTCGGGTATGGTATATATTTACATTTCTAGTCATTGCCTTCGGGGCTACTTACATTGTTATTCTATGCCTTTGGGGCTATTCATATTACAGGTTGTTTCTCGTACTTTCATTATGATTTATATGTCATTCCTTATGTGTTATACCTCGCATTTTGTACGTTTGAATATTTCGAGTTAATAGCGGGAAGTTAAGGACAAGGTTATAATATTTTTTTTAGAATGCATAAGTTGCGTATGCATCCTTTTTATTGGCATGGAATATTAAGGGCAAACTTGAAATTTGGAAATTTCTATTAATTTATGACTTCTTGGAAAAGCCATTGTGGTCGTGGGCCGCACTTATGCCATGGCCACTTATTGCAAGCCATGTAATAAAACATGTGTTCATCTTATGGTGCAAGATATATAAATATGTGGGCAAAAGATGACCAAGTCAAGGAATTAGTCACCCTTTCCATTTAAAGAAAATTCTAGAAAAATTGGAGAAAAAAAAAAAAGGGTGGCCGGTCATGTGCATGGCCATGTGCCCCATTATTATCATATATATATATGTGTGTGTGATGACCAAGAAGACCACACCTCATTATTTTAAGTCCTAGAAGATTCAAGGAAAAAAAAAAAAAAAAAAAGAGGAACGGCTAGGAGGGGGGGTCGTCGAACCATTTCCATAAGGTGGATCGTGAAGATTGTTTTCTTCAAGCTTTCATACCAATTGGAAGGTTCTCTACGACATGGAGTGGTTGTTGGAGGGAGAAAACCATTCGTTGTTGCAATTCATCAAGCCTAGCCGAGGGAGAAGTTGAATGGAAAAGGTGAGGTTCAATCTTCTTTACATGTTTTATAGGAGTTTATGCATGTTGTAAGGTGCGAGAATGAATGAAATTCATGAAAGGTTGCATGTTGAGGCTTGGCCGTGTGAATTGTATTGTGGCTGTGTGTGTGTGTGTTGTTGTGTAGGAGTGAAGAATTAATGGTACTTAGCATGTTTGTGTGTTGTTGTAATGTGTAGAGATGAATGAAACTCATAAAGTATTGGAGTTGAGGTTGGGGCCGAATATGGGCTGAATTGGTATAGTATGTTGAACTAATTTAACGTAGTATTTTGGTTGTTGTTTGTTGTGGATTATGTGATGAAAATGGAGGTTTGATCACTCAAATGGAAGTCGTAATTGTTGTGGGCTGATTTAGAGCATAATGTGATTTCAATATAGTTTCGTATTAATGGAAATGATGTTGCTAACATATGGGATTGTTGATATAGTTTATGAATTTGAAAGTGAGAAGTGTGTTGTTATGGTTCTAGTTGAGTTGGAAGGTTTCGAGTAAGATCGGATGTTGGTTTGGACATCTTGAATTACCTATCGATATTGTTATTATGATTGTTGGTTTGGTTGTTGTGATTTGGCGAGTTAAATTCTCGGGGTTGTTGGATTTACGGGAGATCTTTACGAAATTGTGAGATAAAGTGACGGCTTGGAATTGGGTTCTTTAATGCTTATGGCTAATGTTGGGTGTCCAATGATATTATTGTAGATCGTGAAAAATCGAGACGTACGTTTGGATTAGTTCAAAGGGCGGCCAAGGTATGTAAAGCTCACCTTTCTTTCTTCGGCATGTCGTAGTTAAATTAAGCTACGATATGATCCCCGAGGGCAATTCTACTCCTACGATCCGAGCATGTCTATGATTCTTATTTGCTTCTTGATATCCGTATTCATAATGTAGTCAAATTATGATTATTATGCCCTTTGTGTGATCAAATATGAATGTGCATGTTCGAAAAAGGGTCGGTAACTACGAACGTCCGTAACTTCCATAGGAAGGCTCGGATCGCTTCGATATGTCCGTAGGAGGTTCGGTAGCGTATGATGATCTTAACTTCCACGGGCGGGCCCGGATCGGTTGAATACTTGTCCGTGGGCCCGCAAGATGTTCCTTTGTATAGTTCTAGCAACTTGTTAAAAGAACTTAGCGCGGTTAACAACCTAACTTCCGAATATGATTACTCACTTATCTGTTAAGTCTGAAATGAGAAATCGTATGCATATGATTCCGATACGTAACTATGATGACCAAAGTTTTAGTTGACAAGTCCCGAGCGACCTCCGAAAGAAATTGGATTTAACTATGACTATTGGCTTGACTTTTAAATGATAGTCCGGTTTGATCGTTCTATGGAACCTGTGTATATGTATGAAATGAGAATCCGTTTGTATATGATTTTGGTATGTAACTAAGATTAATAAAGTTTCAGTTGATATGTTTCCGAATAATATCCAGAAGAGATTTGATATGATTAATGTTATTGGCTTGTAAATGATAATTTGTTTGATTATTCTGTTAAGTCTGTACAAATGTTGTGAATGCATATAGATCCCACGATTCTGTTCGTGCATATTATTGTTACTTCCTTCGCCGAGTCCCGGGCCGGTTACTATCGTGCGCACAATGCGAAGTATGATGAGCTTCCGAAGTATGATGAGTGACTAATAATATGGTGTTATGATGTGTCGAGACGCCGAGCCCCTTTTGGCCGGGTACCGTGGTTATATGATATGATGTGTGACGGAGATGCAGGAGATATAAAACTTTTGAAGTATGATGAGTTGTGGCGTCCAAGGCAGGAGGGGCGACCACGTTCCGTCCGCCGGGTCCGTTATGGGCCGCATAGGGTATGATATGATAATCTGATGATCTGATGACATGTTGACCTGATAATTTGATAATCTGATAATTCTGATTAATGTGATGATATGACAATGTAAGGATTCCGTTATCGAGTCCCTAATATGAGGCGGGACACGCTATATGTTATATATATTCTGAAATATGATTTGTTGGTTTCGAAGCCGGTGGTGGGTGGGGCAAACCCAATGGCGAGGCACATTCCTCACTGGTTTAGGCGAATCCCACATTGGTTTAGGCGAATCCCACATCGGTTAATGTCAGCTACTATGATATGTTCTATTTTATATACATATGAGACAGAAATGTTTTTCAAAAAAGTTAAGTACTTTGAGCATTCTGCTTATTATATCCGTCCTCGTACCCATTATGCACTATTTGTATTACGGGTACATGTCTTCGGTATTCGACTATTATGCACATTTTCTCGTACCTCATTTCGGTTATGATCTCGTTCTACGTATTCCATGCTTTACATACTCGTACATATTCCGTGCGACCCTCTTTTCTTCGGGCTGCGTTTCATGCCACGCAGGTACACCCAGGTGAGCTGATGATATTAGCAGAAGATGATCCAGCAAAATTGGCGAGCTCCACCTTCTCCGGAGTGTAGCCGAGTCAAAGTAATATGTTATGGGTCTATGTTTCGTGTTAGAGACTTTGCGAACGTTGTCGTGGGTATAAGATGTCGATTATGTAAGCGGCTATGTAAGCCGATGTATTATTATGTGTTGTATTATAAGTTTCATATGTTACAAGTTTTTTTTGATTTGAGAAAGATGACAAGCATGTTTGATTTTCCGAAAAAAAAAAACTTCATTGTGTATTTATGTTATGGTCTAAGGGGCCCAGTATGATTATGAATGTCACGAGAGTCAGCGGGTTCGCTCGGCCCTGGGTAAGGGTCGGGTGCCCATCACACCCTATCGGATTAAGGGTGTGACAAATTGGTATCAGAGCGGTTCGTCCTAGGGGTTGTCTGCCAAGTCGTGTCCGGTAGAGTCCTGTTTATGGTGTGAAGCCGGCCACATTTATAAACAGGAGGCTACGGGACATCTAGGGTGGTTACTCTTCTTTCACCTCATAGATCGTGCCATAGAGCCAAGTTATAGGAAATGAGATTTCCGGTACTAACTTTTGATTTCGGAGAAAGGAATGACGATTGACGAAGAAAATGATTAGCGATGTTGGAAACCACAAGGCATGCAGGTAAGCCAAGGTATGAAAGATATGTGTCAAGTAAGGTGTTGGCATACGATTGAAATGCAAAGATGAAAACTGAAAAGGAAGGTAAGCAAGAAAGTGTGACACGTGTAGCCGTGTTGAGCATATGAGGTAAATCTAATATTTTTGGACTTTTATGAATACTGAGAGCCCTGTGTGGCTATGATACGATACAATACGATATGATATGTATATATGATGATGGCCCTGTAAGGCACTGTTGGTATTCCCTGTGTGCAGGTTTTGGAATAGTAAGAAATACAGAGGAAGCTCTGCCGAAATTTTTCTAGAAATAATACGAAAATGAGATGTAAGTTTGGAATATGTTTGAAAAGGGTCGTGTCAATAGTAATGATGAGATTTGACTGAACTGTAAGTACGGCTGCCCTCTAAGAATAAGCTAATCAAGGAGTTGGTAATAATAGTAAATAGGAGATCGAGGGGGATAGGGTAATAAGGAATTTGGAAGAACTTGTGCTATTAGGCGATGATGTAGAAAAAAAAAACGGGTAGGTTTTGATAAAGTGATATGATTAAGACGAGGGTACGGAGGAAAAAGAATTGAGACGAATAGGAACGTACTGATAAGACAGCCGATGAGATGTGTCGTGAGGACGTTTTGGGAATATGTTAAGATTCCGACTTACTCAATATTGTTTGCTGAAGGTCGTGTGGTGAGGTGGACACGATTATAGTAGCGCTAAAGTATCGTATTTCATTAGAGTTTCAAAGTTAAGCGTCTTTGGAGTGAGAGAAAATTTCAGGATGGGTGACCCCCTGGGAAGTTTTCTGAAAATCTTACAAATTCAGACGTAAGGGGCAAATGAGAAACTGGAGTAGTCTAAGAGAAATTAGAGTATGCGGGGTGGCCAGAAAACCTTAAGAGGACGCATAGGACGGGGCAGATCAGGTCGGTGAAGAGAAAGAGTTAACGGAAAGAGGAAATAAGAAGAAGGACAGACAACAGTGTAGTAATAGGATATGACGTATGTAACTAAGGACACGAGTACCATAAATGGCTGGGATGATACGGGTGAATGTGAGTGGATAGAGTAAGTTTTGAAAATGAGAGAAGGACTATGTAGAAGAAGTGTATTCTGAGTGACACAAAGGTAGCATAAGATCCCTCGTGTGCACGATAACAGATAGGCACCAACGGGAGAAATGATAAGGGGATATCAAAGGAAATACCCGAGGTAAGTGAGATAAAGATAACATTTCAAGAGGACTTTGGACGCTTACGTCGGAATAAAAGTCTTTGTCTAATTGAGATTGGAAATAAGGACATGAGGCGGAGTATAAACGGATAAGGATATAAGTACATCCCTAGCGGGGGGAAGCGAGGAGAGAAATGTAAGGATGAGATAGAAACAGTTGATACAGTAGTGAGTTTGATATGGACGCCTGGGCTACAAATGAAACCCCCTCCCCCCCCTTATGGAAACAAGTTAGTAAGGTCGGAAAACTAGTAACAAGTGGATAAAAGTCAGGATAATGTTGAAGGTAGTGTGAGAAGTTTTGCACAGACTTTGAATGACACGACGCCAGAAAGTGGACGGGTATGAAGAAAAAATAAAGGTATGACAAGAGGATGGTATTGGATAGCTTAAGAGATAGTATGAAGGATGGAAATAGCTATGAAAAGGGAGCTCCCCCGAGGCACTTATGCGACCCTGTAAGACTAGTTGAACATTCGAGGACGAATGTTCTAAAGGGGGGAAGGATGTTATACCTCGCATTTTGTACGTTTGAATATTTCGAGTTAATAGGGGGAAGTTAAGGACAAGGTTATAATATTTTTTTTAGAATGCATAAGTTGCGTATGCATCCTTTTTATTGGCATGGAATATTAAGGGCAAACTTGGAATTTGGAAATTTCTATTAATTTATGACTTCTTGGAGAAGCCATTGTGGCCGTGGGCCCAACTTATGCCATGGCCACTTGTTGCAAGCCATGTAATAAAACATGTGTTCATCTTATGGTGCAAGATATATAAATATGTGGGCAAAAGATGACCAAGTCAAGGAATTAGTCACCCTTTCCATTTAAAGAAAATTCTAGAAAAATTGGAGAAAAAAGAAAAGAGGGTGGCCGGTCATGTGCTATATATTTATATATATATATATATATGGCCATATATATATATATATATATATATATATATATATGTGTGTGTATATATATATAGAAGACCACACCTCATTATTTTATGTCCTAGAAGATTCAAGAAAAAAAAAAAAAAAGGAACGGCCAGAGAGGGCCATGTCGAACCAGCCCCATAAGGTGGATCATGAAGATTGTTTTCTTCAAGCTTTCATACCAATTGGAGGGTTCTCTACGACATGGAGTGGTTGTTGGAGGGAGAAAACCATTCGTTGTTGCAATTCATCAAGCCTAGCCGAGGGAGAAGTTGAATGGAAAAAGGTGAGGTTCAATCTTCTTTACATGTTTTATGAGTTTATACATGTTGTAAGGTGTAGAAATGAATGAAATTCATGAAAGGTTGCATGTGTGAGGCTTGGCCGTGTGAATTGTATGGTGTGTGTGTGTGTGTTGTTGTGTAGGAGTGAAGAATTAATGGTACTTAGCATGTTTGTGTGTTGTTGTAATGTGTAGAGATGAATGAAACTCATAAAGTATTGGAGTTGAGGTTGGGGCCGAATATGGGCTGAATTGGTATAGGCATGTTGAACTAATTTAATGTAGTATTTTGGTTGTTGTTTGTTGTGGATTATGTGATGAAAATGGAGGTTTGATCACTCAAATGGAAGTCGTAATTGTTGTGGGCTGATTTAGAGCATAATGTGATTTCAATATAGTTTCCTGTATTAATGGAAATGATGTTGCTAACATATGGGATTGTTGATATAGTTTATGAATTTGAAAGAGAGAAGTGTGTTGTTATGGTTCTAGTTGAGTTGGAAGGTTTCGAGTAAGATCGGATGTTGGTTTGGACATCTTGAATTACCTATCGATATTGTTATTATGATTGTTGGTTTGGTTGTTGTGATTTGGCCGAGTTAAATTCTCAGGGTTGTTGGATTTACAGGGGAGATCCGCCGAATTTTTCTGTAGATAAAGTGACGGCTTGGAATTGGGTTCTTTAATGCTTATGGCTAATGTTGGGTGTCCAATGATATTATTGTAGATCGTGAGAAACCGAGACGTACGTTTGGATTAGTTCAAAGGGCGGCCAAGGTATGTAAAGCTCACCTTTCTTTCTTCGGCATGTCGTAGTTAAATTAAGCTATGATATGATCCCCGAGGCAATTCTACTCCTACGATCCGAGCATGTCTATGATTCTTATTTGCTTCTTGATATCCGTATTCATAATGTAGTCAAATTATGATTATTATGCCCTTTGTGTGATCAAATATGAATGTGCATAAAAGATTATGTTCGAAAAAGGGTCGGTAACTACGAACGTCCGTAACTTCCATAGGAAGGCTCGGATCGCTTCGATATGTCCGTAGGAGGTTCGGTAGCGTATGATGATCTTAACTTCCACGGGCGGTCCCGGATCGGTTGAATACCTGTCTGTGGGCCCGCAAGACGTTCCTTTGTATAGTTCTAGCAACTTGTTAAAAGAACTTAGCACGGTTAACAACCTAACTTCCGAATATGATTAATCACTTATCTGTTAAGTCTGAAATGAGAAATCGTATGCATATGATTCCGATACGTAACTATGATGACCAAAGTTTTAGTTGACAAGTCCCGAGCGACCTCCGAAAGAAATTGGATTTAACTATGACTATTGGCTTGACTTTTACATGATAGTCCGGTTTGATCGTTCTATGGAACCTGTGTATACGTATGAAATGAGAATCCGTATGTATATGATTTTGGTATGTAACTATGATTAATAAAGTTTCAGTTGATATGTTTTCGAATAATATCCGGAAGAGATTTGATATGACTAATGCTATTGGCTTGAAAATGATAATTTGTTTGATTATTCTGTTAAGTCTGTACAAATGTTGTGAATGCATATAGATCCCACGATTCTGTTCGTGCATATTATTGTTACTTCCTTCGCCGAGTCCCGGGCCGGTTACTATCGTGCGCACAATGCGAAGTATGATGAGCTTCCGAAGTATGATGAGTGACTAATAATATGGTGTTATGATGTGTCCGGTACGCCGAGCCCCTTTTGGCCGGGTACCGTGGTTATATGATATGATGTGTGACGGAGATGCAGGAGATATAAAACTTTTGAAGTATGATGAGTTGTGGCGTCAAGGTGGGAGGGGCGACCACGTTCGTCCGCGTCATGGGTCCATTATGGGCCGCATAGGGTATAATATGATAATCGATGATCCGATGACATGTTAATGCCGATAATTTGATAATCGGACGGTAATATGATGATTCGATTAATATGATGATATGACAATGTAAGGATTACATTCGAGTCCCTTACCGGATGGGACACGATATAAGTTATATATATTCTGAAATATGATCTGTTGGTTTCGAAGCCGGTGGTGGGTGGGGCAAACCCAGTGGCGAGGCACATTCCTCACTGGTTTAGGCGAATCCCACATTGGTTTAGGCGAATCCCACATCGGTTAATGTCAGCTACTATACTATGTTCTATCTTATATACATATGAGACAGAAATGTTTTCCAAAAGAAAGTTAAGTACTTTGAGCATTCTGCTTATTATATCCGTCCTCTGTACCTATTATGCACTATTTGTATTACAGGTACATGTACTTCGGTATTCTGACTATTATGCACATTTTTTGTACTCCTCATTTCGGTTATGATCTCGTTTTCTGTATTCCATGCTTTACATACTCAGTACATATTCCGTACTGACCCTCTTTTCTTCGGGGGCTGCGTTTCATGCCGCGCAGGTACACCCAGGTGAGCTGATGATATTAGCAGAAGATGATCCAGCGAAATTGGCGAGCTCCACCTTCTCCGGAGTGTAGCCGAGTCAAAGTAATATGTTATGGTTCTATGTTCTGTGTTAGAGACTTTGCAGACAGTGTCGTGGGTATAAGATGTCGGTTATGTAAGCGGCTATGTAAGCCGATGTATTATTATGTGTTGTATTATAAGTTTCATATGTTACAAGTTTTTTTTGATTTGAGAAAGATGACAAGCATGTTTGATTTTCCGAAAAAAAAAACTTCATTATGTATTTATGTTATGGTCTAAGGGGCCCAGTATGATTATGAATGCCACGAAGTCGGCGGGTTCGCTCGGCCTAGGTAAGGGTCGGGTGCCCATCACACCCTATCGGATTAAGGGTGTGACAAATTGGTATCGGAGCGGTTCGTCTTAGGGGTTGTACGCAAAGTCGTGTCCGGTAGAGTCACATTTTATGGTGTGAAGCCGGCCACGTTTATAAACGGGAGGCTACGGGGCATCTAGGGATGGTTACTCTTCTTTCACCTCTTAGATCGTGCCATAGAGCCAAGTTATAGGAAATGAGATTTTGTACTAATCTTTGATTTCGGGAGAAAGGCGTTGACAGGAAGAAAATGATTAGCGATGTTGGAAGGTTACAAAGCACGCGAGGTAAGTAAAGGTATGAAAGATATACGTTAAGTAAGGTATTGGCATACGATTGAAATGCAAGGTTGAAAGCGGAAAAGGGAAGGTAAGCAAGAAAGTGTGACACGTGTAGCCGTGTTGAACATATGAGGTAAATCTAATATTTCTGGACTTTCATGAATATTGAGAGCCCTGTGAGGCTATGATACGATACGATACGATATGATATGTATATATGATGATGGCCACAGAAATTGCTTGTTGGTATTTCTGCGTGCGGGTTTGGAATAGTAAGAAATACGAGAGGAAAGCTGCGAAATTTTTCTAGAAATAATACGAAAATGAGATGTAAGTTTGGAATATGTTTGAAAAGGTCGTGTCAATAGTAATGATGAGATTTGACTGTGAGTATGGGCGCCCTCTAAGAATAAGCTAATCAAGGAGTTGGTAATAATAGTAAATAGGAGATCGAGGGGGATAGGGTAATAAGGAATTTGGAAGAACTTGTGCTATTAGGCGATGATGTAGAAAAAAAAATGGGTAGGTTTGGATAAAGTGATATGATTAAGACGAGGGTACGGAGGAAAAAGAATTGAGACGAATAGGAACGTACTGATAAGACAACCGATGAGATGTGTCGTGAGGACGTTTTGGGAATATGTTAAGATTCCGACTTACTCAATATTATGTGTCTAAGGTCGTGCGGTGAGATGGACACGATTATAGTAGCGTTAAAGCGTCGTATTCTATCAAAGTTTCAAAGTTAAGCGTGCTGGAGTGAGAGAAAATTTCAGGATGGGTGACCCCCTGGGAAGTTTTCTGAAAATCTTACAAATTCAGACGTAAGGGGCAAATGAGAAACTGGAGTAGTCTAAGAGAAATTAGAGTATGCGGGGTGGCCAGAAAACCTTAAGAGGACGCATAGGACGGGGCGGATCAGGTCGGTAAGGAGAAGAAGTTAACGGAAAGGGCGAAATAAGAAGGAAGTGGGTCAATAGTGTAGTAATAGGATATGACGTGTGCAACTAAGGACGCGAGTGCCATAAGTAACTGAATTGTGAGAGCTCAAGTTATAGAAAGGTGAGAAACAAGGTATAATGAGTGCTAGAAAGTGACGGGTATGATATGGATAGATGTGGGCGAACAGAATATGTTCTGGAAACTAGAGAAGGACTAAGTAAAAGAAGTGTGTTCTGAGTGACACAAAGGTAGCATAAGATCCCTCGTGTGCAGAATAAGGGATAGGCATAAGTAGGAGAAATGATAAGGGGATACCAAGGGAAATACCGAGTAGGGCTTGAGATAAAGATAACATTTCAAGAGGACTTTGGACGCTTACCGTCGGAATAAAAGTCTTGTCCCATTGAACTTGGAAATAAGGACATGGGACAAAAATATAAATGGATAATGGATAAAGTACACCTAAAAAGGGAAGCGAATTGAAGAAATGCAAGAATGAGATGGGAATAATGGACACGGTAATATGTTTAATATGGATGTTAGGCTACAAATGAGACCCTCCCCCCTTTATGGAAACAAGTTAGTAAGGTCGGAAAACTGGCAATAGCGAGATAAAGGTCGGGATGGTGTTGAAGTAGTGTAGAAGTTTTACACGGACTTTGAATGACACGGCCGTAAAGTGGACGGAGTATAAAGAAAAAGTATGTCAAGAGAATGGTATTGGATAGCGTAAGAGATAGTATGAAGGATGGAAATAGCTATAAAAAGGGAGCTCCCCCGAGGCACTTATGAGACCCCGTACGACAAAGTTGAACATTCGAGGACGAATGTTTTAAAGGGGGGAAGGATGTTATACCTCGCATTTTGTACGTTAGGATGTCCCGAGTTAATGGCGGAAAGTTAGGGACAAGGTTATGGTTTTTTTTTAGGGATACATGAGTTGCATGTTCATCCTTTGTCGATATGGAGCATTAAGGGTAAATTCGGAATAAGGAAAAATGAGGGGCTATTTCTATTAAAAAAAATTTCATGAAATGGCCAATATGGCCGTCCATGTTGGGTAGGCCCAACTTTGGTTGGCCAATTGTTTGAGCCAAGGAATGGTATATGTGTTCATTTCATAATTGTGCAAGATGTGTACATAAATAAAGATGACCATGCAAGATTAGTCATCTTTTATGACTTAAGGAAATATCTAGAAAATTGGAGAAAAAAAAGGGGAGGTGGCCGGCCATGTGCCTATATATTTATATATATATATATATGTGTGTGATAATAATACAAGGCACAATTTATCATTTCCAACATAGAAAATTCAAGAAAAAAAAAAAAAAAAAAAAGTATTCGGCCATGGTCATGGCCCGCATAGGGTGGCTTGGAGATTGAAAGGGAAAAAATAATTTTCTCTAGCTTTTCAACCAAGTGGAAGGTCCTCTATCATATGGAGTAGTTGTTGGAAGAAGAAAACCATTCGTTTCGCTAGGAGCAAGTCTTAGCCGAGTGGAGAAGATGATTGGAAAAGGTGAGGTTTAACTTCCTTTACATGTTTGGTAGGTGTTTATACATGTTGTGATATGTGAAATGGATGAAATTCATAAAGTTGTGTGTGTGTGGATGTTGGCCGAAGGTATGGGTGGTTGTGTAGAAAAGATGAACTAATTTATTTAGCATGTTGGATTGTTGTATTATGAATGGTTGTGCATGTTGTAATGTGTTGAAATAGATGAAACTCATGGAATGATGTGTGTTGAGGAATGGCCGTGATTAGGGGCTGTTTGGTATGCAAGAAATGAGTTAATGATATCTAGCATTTTGGTCGTCGTCGTTATAAATTTTATGATGTAAAATGAAGGTTAATGACCCAAGCTAAAATTGAAAAACCGTGTGGGCTGATTTGAAGTCAATGTGATCTCATTATGGGTTCTTGAATTTGTGAGGATAATGTTGTTAATGTGTGGTTTGTTGATATAGTTTATGAATTTGAAAGAGAGAAGTGTGTTGTTATTGTTTTCGTTGAGTTGGAGGGGTTCGGGTAAGATTGATTGTTGGTTTGGAAATCTTGAATTACCTATCGATATTTTTATTATGATTGGTTTGGTTGTTGTGATTTGTCCTAGTTAAATTCTCGGGGGTTGTTGGATTTACGGGAGATGCTCGCCGAAATTTCGTAGATAAAGTGACGGCTTGGAATTGGGTTCTTTAATGCTTATGGCTAATGTTGGGTGTCCAATGATATTATCAGAGATCGCGAGAAACCGAGACGTAATTTGGATTAGTTCAAAGGGTGGCCAAGGCATGTAAAGCCTAATTTTCTTCTTCTAAGATGTCGTAGTTAAATTAAGCTATGCTATGATCCTCGAGGCAATTCTACTCCTACGATCCGAGCATGTCTATGATTCTTATTGTCACGACCAAATTCGTGGATCTGCCGATCAAAAATCCATCTGACACCCCAAACAACTCACAAGCTAATCATTTTCTAATTTGCCTTGATTTCATATTAATTAATTTGTACCGCATTGGAAGCAAATACATCTTAAGCGGTCACGCGTGCAAAAAAATTATCATATCATAGTCAAAAGTGGGGCGGCGAATATACATCACAAATACATACACATGTACGTACAATGCGTGCCGTCTCGCCGCAATAACAAACGGACCGCATTAAGACGCATATCATAAACAAACAAACGCACACATGACCCATATTCCACATATACGGCCATGTGCCCCTACAAATCGAAGCAGAATAGATAGACGGACAGTGGCCCCGCCGTACCCCAAATGATCAAATATAAAGCATAAACATCACATAAGATAAGTATCAACATATGGCTCCCGACCAAGATGAGCACTCAGACAGCGTAACGTGTGGCCCATAATCGGCAGATCATAAACCTCTCAGACTCATGGCATGAAACGAAATGAAGAAAGGGGGTCAGCATTTTAAAGATGCACTGTATGTAAAGCATAAAGTACGTAAATCCAAACCATAACCGAAGAGAGGTACAGAGAGAATACCGGATCAATATATACCAAACCTATACTGAAGACATATGTACATAATGCAAAATGTAGAGATCATGCATAAGGCTCAGAACGTGGTCACCACTCCGACGCCGGTGCCACACATGATACTCCAAGGTTTCAAATCTCCGTACACCCCGAACACAACATATCATATCATCAACAACATATCTAAGCATATCATGGCATCCAAATAACTCCATAAACGAACCCGCCTATGGCGAGGTCTCGGAACCGTAACACAAGATACGCCGAATTTATCATAGTGCGCACGATCACAAACCGGCCGGAACCGCGAACGATATCATAGTAATAGGCACGAGCAGGTAGTGCGGAAACCATATGCATATACACATTTAATTCCAAGACTCGAAAAAATTAAATACACATATACATATACTATCTATTGAGTCGAAGGTTCAAAATAAGTATCGAGTCCGTCGAATAGTATACAAAGTATGAGCCTTTAAATTTACAAAACTTTCAAAAATACTTCATAACCATTTTTGAAATTTAGTATCGTTCACATTTAGGAGCTTTCAAATAACTTATGGAACAAATCAAACGGAGCCTTAAATTCGTAGGCAAAAGTCCCTCTTTATATCATACAAAGGTGGATTAAGTAAGACAAACGAAGGAAGTCTCGGGACTAGTGGGCCCACCCCCGGTCAAGTCGAGGTGGCGGACATAAATTACGAACATTAGACTCTATGGAGTCATCCATGTAAGTTTCAAAACGATTCTATCACATTTGTGCAAATTATGGATGTTCGATAGTTTTCCAACAAAACATAAGAATTATAATTCAATTACATTGAATGAATAGTACCTAAAATCGACTCGGATTTCGATGAACGGAATTGCCCCGAGGCTCAAATCTCAACCTAGTATGTCTAGGACATGCCAAAAGAAGAAAAGGATAGCTTTACATACCTTTTCCGCTTCCTACGCTCGCCAAACTCAATCCGTTGCTTCAAAATCTACAATTGGTCATAGTTACAAATATGTTTCATAGCTTTTATGAATTCAAAATTAAATCCATATTTGTCTACGAAATTTCGGCAGCTTTCCCTATAAATTCAACATCCCCGAGATTACTCGGCCAAATATCAACAACAACAATACAATAACCAACAAATATCATAAATCACATAAACACATTCTAACATAAATTTTCTTCTTCTCACATAATGTAACTCTTCCATTCTAACTTCACAATTTCCCAACTAATATCAACATTTCCATATTCATTAACTAATCAAGATTACTCAAATATATTTCAATAATATTTCAAGCAACACTAACAAGAATTCCGCCAATTC